>NC_057801.1:237393947-237693947 GCF_018294505.1 Triticum aestivum
AAATCACCTTCTCCCTGGGAAGCTCCCTTCTCCCGAGCCACGAAACCTCAGCCCCACCTCCATGGCGCCCCCGACCGCACCAATTTCACAGCCGCCCTCCTCCCTAATGCCAGAGACGTTGTCCATTTGCCGTCATGCGCTGGGACGTGTGCCTCTTACTCCGTGCTATTGGTGCTCCCTCGACAACGGCTGCGTGAACTGTACCGGAGCCGATTCACCCCCACTATTGTTCACGGCGCCGGAGCGGCTCCAACTTCGGATCTGTCCAGAGTCCTGGAGCTGCTTCCCCGTAGCCGTCGACTGTCACGACATTACTCTTTCCCTACTGCCGGTCGCCACCGCAACCGCGCCGGCCTCACCGACTCGGTAGCTGGACCTGCCTACTTCACCATGCCACCAGATAGGTCGCACCCTCATCTCAAATAACTTTATTTAGGCGTCAGTTGTCTGAATTTTTATTCTGGGCCAATTGATTCCCAATGGGAAGCAGCACCCCTCGAGGCGGTGGAGCTCCTAGGCTGTCGGTTGGCTAGTGTCTAACGTAAGGGTGCGGGGCCGCAAGTTCATCGCGGAAGCAGCGCTTAGATGGCTATCTTTTAGAGTTACGTGGGTTGAAGGTACTGCCGCCGCCGGATCTGGATGACGGGGAGTCTTTGTGGATTGGCCCGGGGGCGGCGCAACCACGGCAGTGCGATGGGGCGGGGAGCGGGGTTTTGGCCGGGGCCACAGACGGCGGAGGCAGGCTTCTCTGCCGTTGGTCGCTGGCTCTTCGGGGAAGATTCCGAATAGTGTTAGTTGGGAGGCACAAGAGGGCCATCAAGCCACCCAGCGTAGATCGGACAACTACCAAAATAAAATAAAATCGTTTAACCCCAATTTAGTCTTCAGTCAACAGACGTATGACCACTCTCGTACCTTGTTGTTGATCTCTTAGTGTATTTCTTCAAATCAAAGAGATATGTCGTTCTTAACATTATGCGTTATCTGCATCTTCGACACACCGTCTTCCGACTCACCGCAGCTGCTCCAACAAGGGAAGCATACACTAGAAGGGAGCTATAGTCCCCACTCAACAATTCCCTGCATCGAATGTGCGTGCCCGACATGGGTAACCACAACAACTGCAGGGCCATCGACAAGTCAGCACATGATGCTCACTCCTATGGATGGCAGCCAGATAGGTTGTACCCTCATCTTACTTGTGTGCAACATTTATGGCTTTGTTATTCATCTAAGCATGGAAAATAGATCATCACATTTCACTGTATATTCATGCTGGTCTCTTACGGGTCTTGTTCAGGAGTTAACGTTGTTCCATAGTTCAGCTAAGATACTTGTTCTTTAGGTAACATTGTTCCATAGTTCAGCTAAGATACTTGTTCTTTAGGTAGCACTGTTCCATAGTGATCATCCATCAGCCAATGCTATCTCACAGGCTGGTGATTATAGTATTATACCACTTCTAGTATTACCTATGTTGTTCTTTAATACTTTTGTGTGCCATCTAGTGAATCTCGAGTACAAATGATACATATTCTGTAGCTTTCATCTGTGTTCTCCCTTTAGTTTATGAGACCTATTGTTGCTAGTTAACCTCGGTCCTACTATTTATGTCATCTCCTATAGGCACTCATTACATAAATCTAACTACTAGTTATCTTCCATGCATGTCATATATAATTGCACACACTGATATATCCACAAGAACCTCATGGAGCAATGTAAAGGCCAATAAACTTGATGTCAATGATACCCAATATGATGGAACATGTAAAGGCAGTTCTTCAGAAGACTTGCAGAAAGATGATGAATCCTCTTCACCCCACAAGGTCCTTGCTCTAACTTGGCCGGTGATATGGGTACAACATGCATATAATGTCCTGGAGTGTATCTACTCTGTTGCAATGCCATGTGCTTAGCATGCTGATCATGCATGTAAATATGTCATGCCTTCCTGTTTTTCAGTACCTATTCCATTCATGATAACATGTTTTCAAATTCAAGTATTGTCATTCTACTCTATCACAATGCCATCTGCTTAATTTGGACATCATGCTTCTGAATATCTTATGCATTGTTATTCATCAGTATGTACTTCATCTGTCTACCATACCATGTTTTTTACATTGAAGTGTTGTTCTCGTGCTCTGTTGCAATGCCATCTTATTTTCCCAATCATACACGTGTATGTTGCCTTAGTTATTTCTGTACGTATTCTGCTAGCATACAGTTTTACATTCAACTAGTGTTTTTTTGTTGTGTTGTCCTGTCGTATCCCTAGATCTTACACCATACTCCCTCCGTCCGGATTACATGTTGCCGAAATGGATAAAAAGGATGTATCTAGAACTGAAATACGCCTAGACCCATCCATTTTTTTCCGGATGGAGGGAATACATGTCAATATGTCATGCCTTTCTATTCTTCAGTACCTATTCCATCTCTCTACTGTCGCATGTTTTATAATTAAAGCACCATTCTTCTATACAAGGCATGCAAGGGGAAGACGACTATGTTAGAATCTGAAGGGTTACAAACAAGGACTTTGCAAAAGATCCAAACGCCAGGAGATAATAAACCAACTCCAGTTTTATGGATACTGCTCCAGCACAGAGAAACCCAACTCCTATTGATAATAAGCAGATTCCAGTGGCCAAAGAACTAGTCCGCTCCAGTCCAGGAAAAATATGTCAACTCCATTCTAAGAAGCGTGTGCGTATCCTTGCATCATGAAATTTTATAGCATGCTGATCATATTTTCTACATGTTTCTTACCCATCTCTCTTTTATAAAATAAGCTTAACAGATAGACGAATTTCTGCAATGGTATCGTTTATGAGGAAAGATTCTTGCAGGAATTCTCTGTGCTCCAATGTAGATGTAAGTACCTGTTGTATATCACTATATTTTTACATCAACATGTATTTTGTTAATCGGCGTGAATCCAACCTTTATCTAATCTAAATTTAGTTGTAGCAAAATGTATGATTAAAGGCCATAATGTTGATTTTTGTAAGGAAAACTGCCTGGTAGTTTTGCATCCTGAGCTGCATGAGTGTACTATCTCATATCAGTGGGTTTGAATACTTTGGTTCTGAAGTGGGTTTTTCAGTGTTTTTTTACTGTGTTGTCCTGTCGTATCCCTAGCTCTTACATCATACTCCCTCCGTCCGGATTATATGTCGCAGAAATGGATAAAACTGGATGTATCTAGAACTGAAATACACCTAGACCTATCCATTTATTTCCGGATGGAGGGAATACATGTCAATATGTCATGTCGTTCTATTCTTCAGTACCTATTCCATCTCTGTTGTAGCATGTTTTATAACTGAATCACCATTCTTCTATATAAGGCATGCAAGGGGAAGACAGCTATGTTAGAATATGAAGAATTACAAAACAGGTCTTTGCAAAAGATCCAAATGCCAGGAGATAATAAACCAACTCTATTTTTCATAGATACTACTCCAGCACAGAGAAACCCAACTCCCACTGATAATAAGCAGATTCCAGTGGCCAAAGAACTAGTCCGCTCCAGTCCAGCAAAAGAATGTCAACTCCATTCTAAGAAGCATGTGCGTATCTTCGCATCATGAAATTTTATAGCATTCTGATCATATTTTCTACATGTTTCTTACCCATCTCTCTTTTAGAAAATAAGGTTAAATGATAGAAGACTTCCTCCATTGGGATCGTATTCGAGGAAAATATCTTGCGGGAATTCTCTGTGCTCCAATGCTGATGTAAGTACCTGTTGTCTATCACTATATTTTTACATCAGCATGTATTTTGTTAATCGGCGTGAATCTAACCTTTATCTGATCTAAAATTAGTTGTAGCAAAATGTTAAAGGCACCAATGTTGATTTTTGTAAGGAAAACTGCCTGGTAGTTTTGCATACTAAGCTGCATGAATGTACTATCTCATATCACGGACATTACTGAATTGTAGTGCTTCTCTGGTTGCCCATTCATTCATTGTGTCAATGTTGCTTTCATATTACCTTACCTGGCTGATGATAGTTGTGCCATATTGTGTTAATTTGGTGTAGGCTAGTTGCCTAAACGTTCGTTGTGTCAATGTTGCTTTTCTATTATCTAACTTGGCCAATGATAGCAATGCTAGTGTGTTAATTTTGTGTAGGTTGCTGAAGATAAGAAGACAAACTCTGAATACAGCAAGGCAACCCCATTATTTCTTTCCAGTAAATCTAGGCCAGGTAATATGGCAATAACTCATGATTAATCTATTTGGTTCCCGTCCTAATTTATGTTATGATGCAGTGGTCGAGACACTCTCCACTATCAATAATACAAGCCTGCCAAAATCTCCATCGGAATCTGTTTAGTATCCTCTGTCTCGAATGCAACAGAATAAATGTATGTTTGTGAACCAATTAAAGGCTGAAGCAATGATGGAAATGGTGGATGAATCAGAGGTGCAGAGTCGTGCGACACAACAACTGATCAATGTTTTCAGAGACAGTGTAGCAAAGTAGCAAGAACTTGCCCACATGCTTATGGGCGTCATCTGTGCTGAGGTTGTAGATTATGATGTTGTAGATGGTTAGGTTCTGCTCATTTATTTGCACTGGCATCAATCTTTGATTGCCCAGTGGATGTAATTTCCTGTAATATATGCTGGATGTGCAACGTTATTCCCTGTATGCCATACCTTTGCTTGATCGGTTTTGGTCCTGTGCATAATTGCTCGTCGTAATGGGCTCAAATTATCTAATTTGGACTAAAGACATGTACGAACTTTAGTGGGCCCATTAAGTTAATGGGCCGTTACTAGGCCGAAAGTTAATGGTCGGCCTCTTACCTCCCGGGTCGTTAACAGGCCGACATCGAAGCGGGCAACGGGTGGCCCCAATTTATTTCACGGGCCGTTAACAGGCGGTTACTAAGTTTGGGCTACATATGGCCCAACTATACTATAGGCCTTCAGCAGGCTGAAAGAGACAGCGGGCTTGTACTGGACCATGAAGAGCATGGGTCGCTAAGAGGCTGAAAATCAGGTCGTATTGTAAATGGCCCAACTGTGTTGTGGGACTTTAGCTGGCCGAAAGAGAAACCGGGCTGGTATTGGACCATGAAGGGCATGGGCTGTTAAAAGGCCAAAACTAAGGTCCGACTACAAATGGCCCAACTCATTTATGGTTCGTTAACAGGCCGAAAGGCACACAGGGCCGGGAATTGTCCCAACACTTAAATGGGTCGCTAAAAGGCCAAAACTCAGGTCCGACTACAAATGGCCCAACTAATTTATGGGCCGTCAACAGGCTGAAAGTGACACCGGGCCAGAAATTGGCCCAACACTTAAATGGGCCGCTAAAAGGCCGAAACTCAGGTCCGACTACAAATGGCTCATCAGATTTATGGGCCGTCAACAGACTGAAAGACACACCGGGCAGGAATTTAGCCCAACATTTAAATGGGTCGCTAAAAGGCCGAAGGATGTACATCCAAAAAATTGGCCCATCCATTAAATGGGCTGTTAATAGGACGAAATCTCATCGGCCGATATTGAGCCCAAATATATAGCGGGCTGTTAACGGGCTCGAACTAATGATGGGCTGAAAGTGCTAGTATCGACTAGAGGGGGGTGAATAGGCGATTTTTATGAAAGTCTTCAAAACTTGGAAGTTTCGAAGACAAACAACAGAGACAACCTAATTGATATGCAGCGGAAGATAAACTACCCTAGACAAGCCATAGTCAAGTATGTAATGATGTGAAAGTACAGGACTAATAGCAGTAAGGTAGTAAGGATCAAGATGGAAGATAATATGAAGCCAACCAACAATAGTGGTCAAACAATGAAGTCAAACAGATGAACAGATAAGCAATGACTTCATGAAGAAACTTAAGTAAGGTTGGAAGGGATAGAACCAGTTGCTTGTTGAAGACACAGGATTTGTTGGACCAGTTCCAGTTGCTGTGACAACTGTACGTCTGGTTAGGGAGGCTGAGATTTAACTCAGAAGACCGTGTCTTCACCTTATTCCCCTTGAGCTAAGGACACCCAGTCCTCGCCCAATCACTCTGGTAAGTCTTCAAGGGAGACTTCCAAACCTTCACAGACTTCGTTCACCGGCAATCCACAATGACTCTTGGATGCTCAGAACGCGACGCCTAACCGGCTGGAGGATTCACAGTCCTCAAGTGTAATAAGTCTTCAGGTCACACAGACAGAAAGACTTCAGTGATGCCTAACACTCTTTGGCTCTGGGTGTTTGGGTTTTGTGCTCGCAAGGATTTCTCTCTATCAAATGCTTCGAGGTGGGTTGCTCTCAAACGACAAAAGTCGTGCACAAACTCTAAGCAGCCACCAATTTATGGTGTAGGGGGTGGGCTATTTATAGCCACTAGGCAACCCGACCTGATTTGTCCAAAATGACCCTGGGTCACTAAGGAACTGACACGTGTTCCAACGGTCAGATTTCAAACACACGCGGCAACTTTACTTGGGCTACAAGCAAAGCTGACTCATCCAGCTCTGGATAAGATTTGCTCTCATTGTCTTCGCTCGAAGACATAGGATTTGGGTTGAGCATCACATCAGTCACTCTGACTTAGTTCACTTGGACCCCACTTAATAGTACGGTGGTTCCTATGACTCAACAAAGAAGAAAAGAAACAACGAAAACACACAGTCTTCGCGCTCCAAAGTCTTCACGCAATGTCTTCTCATGTCATAGTCTTCAATATGAATATCTTCTCATACCACCATTGTCTTCAATGTCTTCATACATTTTTAGGGGTCATCTCCGGTAGGTAAACCGAATCAATGAGGGACACTACCTGCGTTATCCTGCAATTCTCACAAACGCATTAGTCCCTCAACCAACTTTGTCGTCAATACTCCAAAACCAACTAGGGGTGGCACTAGATGCACTTACAATCTCCCCCTTTTTGGTGATTGATGACAAACTGGTTGAAGTTTTCAACGGGGATAAAGTATGTGAAATTGTAAGGATAGGAATTTGTCTTCATAAGTTGCAAGGGCTCCCCCTGAAGATGTGCATATAAGTAATTTGCTTTTGGAATGCAAATGCACATGGCAGGTTGTACTTGTGGAGATCCACTTCAACTTATGAAGATAATTCATCATGCATGAAATGATATAGCAATAGGAATGACATGCATAATGAAAAATGGACGTCTGCAGAATGATCTAAGTGCGGAAGTTATCATCGCACATGCGGAATTTATCATCGCAAAGCAAATAAGTAGCAGAAGTAGCAGACGACCATCAAGTTTAGGTGTTACAACTCAAAGAACCAAATGTTTCAAAACGCAAGAGTTGTAAGCACGCAGCAAAATATAATGCAACCGCCCATATGAACCCGCTTGAAGACTATCAACTCATACGCTTCTCCCCCTGTTGTCAGTAATGACCAAAAAGGTTTGAAGACATAGAGCATCTACTCGTCATCATGAGTAGGTGAAGCAGCAGGGTTGTCGTCGTTGGTTGGCGGTGCAGACGAGCTTGGTGCAGTGTCGATGCGCGCAGTTGTAGTTGGAGGTGGTGAAGTAGCGTCATCTTCATCATCGATCACTCTGGCATTAACTGTTGCCGCGGAAGAGGAATATTCAGAGTCTTCAAGAGATGGAGTTCGACGCAGGGTAGCAGTCCTTGGAGGAGTGGAGTCGAACTGGAATCTTTCATTGAAGCCATCATCTTGAAGATCAGCTTCAGCACTGAGCAGAGTCAAACTCTTCCATGATCTTCGGCAAGTTTCATGAGCAACAAAAGCATTCTTGGTGGCAAGGTTGTGAATGCGATTGACATCCACCAAGAGGCTTTGCATTTGGCGCTTGAGCCAGAAATGATGCTTATCCTGCTTCTGATGAAGAGCCACAAGAAGCTCTCGGTCATTAAGAACACGAGAACGCTTCCGAGGCCTTTGCGCAATGGTGCTTTCAGTGGCTTCAGTTGGCGCTCTGTGAGGCAGACGGGTGTTACCAGCAAGTGGATAGAATCTTGTTGCTGCTTGAACACCTTCAATAGGCTGAGTGAAGCTTTGGTGCTCAATGTTCTGAAGACAAAGTGGCGTCTTGGCAGGGTCAGAATATACAGCATCAACTGACATATCAACCTCGGGCAGAAATATGATGTGATTGCGAGCAGAGGGCTGATAATTGACAGATGAGTGTCGCTTGATGAGGCGCATGACCCAGGGAGCATAAAACTTCAGACCAAACAGGTCAGATCCGGAAGCAGCAAGTTGCCTGATGAAGAATTCCTGAGTGTTGAAGCTGATGCCATTAAGAATATAGAAGACCAATGTCTTCATGGCTCCTTCAAGCTTGGCTGATGATGAGTGTCCCTTGACTGGCCATAGAGTTCGCCTGATGATATGATATATGGTGCGAGGCAGATACTCAAGGTCTTCAACAAAGAAATGTGTGGGATACTCAGCGTCAGATGGCAAAGGCTTCATCATGCTCAGCATCTGGCTCATATTGGGTTCTGGCTTATGAAAGATGCTCTCCACAGCATTGCGGTGTAGCTGACAGTTAGGCTCATACAGTTCTCCAGGAGTGGCTAGCCCAGTAAGCTCGATGATATCCATGGCTTTGGCTTCATGATGAACATTGCCAGTCATCCACTCGAGAACCCATGTCTTGATGTCTCTGTAGTAGCCGCGAATGTGCAGAGTGGCATAGAATTGAAGCAATAGATCTTCATTCCAATGTTCCTTGTCTGTCACAAAATGGAAGCAGACCAGCATCGCGAAAGCAGTCAAGTGCTTCTTCCAAGCACGGCAGTCCAGCAATAGCTTCAGTGTCAAGACGCATATGAGGGAAAATGCGCCCTTGATCATATAGCACACATGAGTAATAGCTTCTCTGCTGATAGCTCCAGAACCGATCTGATGAAATCCGTGGCTTGGAGTAGGGGTTCTTGGCGCTGTCAAAGAAGGTATTGTGGCTCTTGAAGCCATTAGCATTGAAGGACCCAGGGGAGTTGGCAGTACCTGGAAACCTTGGCAATCTCGGCTTTGGCTTCTGGACCTGAGGCCGATGCTCAACATGATAGTCAAATTGGGGGCCGGAGGTAGCAGGCGGAGGCACCAGAACAAGCCATCGGATAGTGATAAGCTGACCGCGATCCTATGCTTGCTCAATCGTGTGAGGCCTTGGTGGCGGAACAGGAGCAGGGGCAACATCAGAGGGTTCAGGCTGCACAACATGTGCTTCAGGAGCAGTTGTCAGATTGGCTTCAGGTGCGGCATCCTCATGAGCTTCAGGTGCGACATTTTCATGAGCTTCAGGTGCAGCATTCTCATTGACTTCAGGGTCAACATCCTAAGTGGCCACATTTGCCTCGGGCACAGTGGCCTCATTGGTTTCAGGCACGCTGGTTGGTACAGGCTCCACATTGGCGTCAGCCATGACTACGTCACTGGCTTCATTGGCGTTGGTTGTGGCAGCCTCAACATTTTCAACCTCCTCTTGACGAACAGGAGGGTCGGGCACAGGCACGTTCAAATCATGAACTGCCTCTTCTTCAATTGCTGGGGGTGTTGGTACACAAACTTCTTCTTCTTCAATAGCTGGGGGAGTTGGTACACGTACTTCTTCTTCTTTTTCTTCGGCTGATGCAGCCGGAATGTCTTCAGCAGCATGTGCTTCAGACATGGAGATGTTCACTGTTGGAGCTGGTTCAGAGAATACTTGTCGTGCAACAGGTGAACGTTGCACTTCTCCTTCAGGAACGCTCGACAGAGGGACTTCAGGCCTTTGTCCTCTTCGAAGCCTACGGAGCGCTGGCTTCAAGTTAGGAGATGGACTTGGTTGAGCCTGAAAGTCTTCATCCTCTTCTTGCACTGGGGGTGTAGCTTGTTGTTGTTGTTGGGGAGTACTGGGGAGTCATGGTGTTGTTGTGGGTGATCAGCCCACGAAGCATCCTGAGAAATTGGCGTCAATGGACGACCAATGCTGATGAGTTCGTTGTTCGTACGAACAGGCGATGATACCACTTGATGTTCGATCTGAGGAAGAACTTCATCATCATTTACAGTGTCATCTTGACCAATGTCTTCAGCAGCGTTGGGTTCAGCTGCTGGAATATCTTCAGTCTCATAAGCCTCTGTGGTAGCAGGCTCATGGACAACCATTCTTCTTTCTTGATGTACGGACACAGGACGGACCACGGAAATAGGTTCAACAACTAAGGGCTCTGTGGAAGCAGCCCTAGTCTTCTTGGTCTTGCGCTTCTTCTTGAAGGGAGCAGCATCAGAAGCTTCAGTATTCTTTCTCTTTCTCGCATCAGCCTCAGCAGCCTTTGTCTTCTTTTGTTCTGAAGCGGTTGTGGTGACCTTTGGCTTCGAGCCAGTCATGCTTCTTGGGAAGATAATGCGAGGGGCTTCTTGGCTTGAAGGCTCAGGCTGTTCAGCAGGGTGCTTCTTATTCCTCTTTCCAGCCATCCTGGGATCAATACCAGGGCGGCCAAGGGACTTGCGCTTCTCAGCCTCATTGTAGGCAAGCACACACTTATCAGCCAAAAGCTTCATGCGTTCTCGAGAGCCCTGAGCTTCTTGGCGTTTCTGCAGAAAAGCTTCTTTGAGCTCATGGAGCATGACCTTGAAGTTGCGGACGTCTTGAACACTCAGATTGGCCACATGCTTCTTGAATTGAGCCTTCTCAAAATCAATCTTGTTTTTGAGCTCGATGATGCGCTGAGCGAGAGCTAGCTCAGAAGCAATGGCGCCATTGAAAGCGACACTGGGGCCAATTGGGAGCTGTAAATCTTCAAAGCTGATGTTGGGGGTGTCGAACCACTCATCAATGAAATTGTGAATGATGGCAACATCAAACAGAGGCAGGTTCCTGAAGATTTCTGCTTCTTCTTTGCTCTTGATCAGCTGCTCAAGGGCATCATCAGCAAGATCTTCATCACTTGATAGATCAATGGGTTCTTCACGCAGAATGGCAGCAGGAGTCAAAGCTCGCTGATTAGATGGTCTAACAAGCTGCTTTTTCTTGTCCGTTCTTCTGGAGACACGGGACAGATCTTCAGATTGCACACTGGCTTCAGGAGGTGCAGTGGCCAGTGGCTTCGCATGCAAAGTCTTCGGAGGTGGCTTTGCAGCTGAGGTTGAAGCCTTTGACTTCTTTTGCTTCTGCGGCTTTGGAGGAGGAGGAGCAGGGGCTTCATCAGAGTCAGCATCATCGTTAGAATGATCTACTCTAGCGCCTTGGACCATTATGTATGTGATGAGGCCGTCAAGGTTGGCATAGGGGCCAATGACATTGGGATTAGCTTCACGAGAGCCATCAGCACGAGGAGCAGAGGGACCTGGATTGAAGTCCAAACCCAAGGTATTCTTGTTCTCTTTGGCCGAAGCCACAGCAAACTGATAGTTGCGCTTGAATAGCGAATCATCATGACACCATAGTAGTGAAGTGGGATCGGCGTTCGCTGGCTGTGGCCCACGGACCATGCATGGATAGAAGCCTTGCTCAATGGCTTCAGCTCGGCTCTTGGGTTGAAGCCCTCGATAGAGGATATCACCCCAAGGTTTCTTGATGGCATTTTTCTCTGCATATTCCTTTGTCACAAATCTGTACTTGAACCACTCCTCCGCACAATAGCGTCGAATCCATTGAATTCGCGTCTTCCTCTGATGATAATTTTCTTCAGGATCTGTCTTGTACAGTTCTGCTAAGTCATCAGGCAGATCTTTAGATGTGCCTCCTTTGTGCTGTCTGCCACCCTTCCTTGCTGATTTCTCTGTTGCCATGAACTTCAAGCTGAAAGGCTTCAGTACGTTCAAAGGCTTCAGAGATTTGCGCTTGCTGGTCAAGCAGGAACTGGCTTCAGGAGAATTTATATGATGCTGCAAGTATTCTGCAAACGAATGCAGACTATGAGAACCAAGGGATTCTCCCACGGACATGTACCTGTGACAGCATTAGAGATGCGAGGGAAGGGGAAGAGGTCATATGCATTCTCAGAAGATTTTGAAGTTAAATCAGTTTGAAGACATTGACCTCATGTTGCGAAGACATTCACTTATATAGGTGAGTTGGTTCCAGATTTGTACCAATCCGTGAATAAGTACAAGTGAGGAATCAAACTAGAAGAAATCTAAGTGAATCGACTAAGCAGTATGAGATGCAGACGGAATAGATCTAGCTTTGAATAGACAGAAACAACTTTTGGTAAACAGGATGAATCTTGAAGATCAAAATGGTGGTAAAAATAGAGTTATAATTACCGCACGAAGAACTGCTAGATGGAGAAGAATAGGAGACTGAGCAGTTTAGCCCACCGTGCCCTAACTTGGCGACGAAGGACACCTACGGCGACGGCGGAGAGGACGATGTCCGCGACCGGCGTGAGGACGGCGTCGGAGAAGCCGCGGCAGCTAAGCGCTTCGTCGCCGGCGTTGTCTCGAGCTAGCGGAGGCGCTACGGTTTTGACGGAGGTGGAGAGGTGGAAGAAGTATTTCTTTACCGCAGGGGGAGAGGTATTTATAAGTAGGTGAGAGACACAGTGCAATTATGCTGGTGCCCCTGGCAGTTCACATCTGAGGGGCACGTGGCAAGCATGCAACACCCTCAGGGTTGTCCCACGTTCCCACGCCCGCCAGGCATGTCGGAGAGTTGTTCCGGCTTCTCCGGATTTCAACAGTAAAGATAAGCCATTAAAACACATTTAATGTTTGTCTCTTTGCCTTCTGCTGACTAGGACGCAGAGAAGACATTCGACAGTTTCAACAGAATGCATATGATTTGGACAGATAGATTTTGAGATAGTAAGCATAGAGAGGTTAGGGTCCGATCACATTCACTTAGTTCAAAAGATCTAATCTTGAAGACATAGCTATAAGTGAATGTTGTAGAGGACAGAACACTAGTATATATATATCAGAAATCAATCAAATCATTATAGTGCACAAAGTTGTGAACACAAATTGAAACTGAAGACAAACCAAATGCGAAGTCATTGCAATATAACGCCTTGAGTGAAACACTTCAAACTAGAAAAGTTGGTGGTGGCATTACCCACCGTATAGGAAGTATTAGACCCAGACACGGCACACAATTATCGTGGCGCTCCGAAGTCAAATTCCATGTTAATGTATTCACACTCAGAGTGTAAATCTTCATTGATTGAAGATATACATTACTTTGTGTGTTGCACATCTAAGTCATCAACATGCATAAGTGTTAGGATGTGTGCCTGATCACAGGACATTAGAGGACTCTAAGATATTTAGCTCACACCGTAACTTGCAAAACCTTTTCTCATCCAAGGGCTTTGTGAAGATATCTGCCAGTTGCTCATCAGTGTTGACGTGAATGATATCGATATCTTTCTTCATAACATGATCTGTGAGAAAGTGATGACGAATTTCAATGTGCTTTGTCTTCGAATGTTGGACTGGATTGTTGGCTATCTTGATGGCACTCTCGTTGTCGCAGAAGAGAGGTACTTGTTTCAGGTTGATGCCATAATCCTTGAGAGTTTGCTTCATCCATAGAAGCTGAGCACAACAGGATCCAGTAGCAATGTATTCAGATTCAGCAGTTGAGAGTGATACATAGTTTTGCTTCTTCGAAGACCAACAGACAAGTGATCGACCAAGAAAATGACATGTGCCAGATGTAGACTTGCGATCCACCTTGTCACCAGCATAATCAGCATCCGAGAATCCAACCAAATCGAATCTTGAGCCCTTGGGATACCATAATCCGAGTGTTGGGGTGTAAGCCAAATATCTAAGAATTCGCTTCACAGCTAAGTGATGCGATTCCTTTGGTGCCGCTTGGTACCGAGCACACATGCAAACACTAAGCATAATATCTGGCCTAGATGCACATAAATAAAGCAAAGAACCAATCATGGAGCGGTATACCTTTTGATCGAACTCTTTACCATTGTCGTCGGGACCAAGATGGTGCTTGGCTGGCATTGGCGTCGTGTAGCCTTTGCAGTCTTCCATTCCAAACTTCTTCAGACAATCTTTGAGGTATTTCTCTTGAGATATGGATGCCATTCCTTTGCTGACGAATTTGAAGACCAAGGAAGAACTTCAGCTCACCCATCATGGACATTTGATATTTCTCTTGCATCATGTACCCAAACTCATCACTGTACTTCTGGTTGGTGCACCCGAAGATTATGTCATCCACATATATTTGGCACACAAACAGTTCACCGTCATATGTCTTCGTGAAGAGAGTGGGATTGAGGGATCCAGGTTTGAAGCCTTTGCTCTTCAGGAAGTCTTTGATTGTATCATACCAGGCACGAGGAGCCTGTTTGAGGCCATACAGTGCCTTGTTTAGCTTGTACACCATATCAGGATGTTTTGGATCTTCAAAGCCAGGTGGTTGTGCGACATATACTTCTTCTTCAATCTTGCCGTTGAGAAATGCACTCTTCACATCCATTTGATATAGCAAGATATTATGATGATTTGCGTAGGCTAGCAGTATGCGAATAGCTTCAAGCCTAGCAACAGGAGCAAATGTTTCCTCGAAGTCAATTCCTTCAACTTGAGTGTATCCTTGAGCCACAAGACGTGCTTTGTTTCTGACGACTTGACCATGCTCATCTTGCTTGTTGCGATATATCCATTTTGTTCCAATAATGTTATGCTTGCGAGGATCCGGTCGCTTGACAAGTTCCCAGACATTATTGAGCTTGAACTGTTGAAGTTCTTCTTGCATGGCTTGAATCCATTCAGGTTCCATAAAAGCTTCAGCAACTTTCTTGGGTTCTGATATTGACACAAATGAAAAGTGCCCACAGAAGTTTGCTAGCTGAGTTGCTCTTGAACGAGTGAGCAGACCAGGTGCATTGATGCTGTCAATTATCTTCTCTATTTGAACTTCATTTGCAACACGAGGGTGAACAGGACGAAGATTTTGCTCTGGTTGATCATTGTCATCATTGGGAGGATTGTCTTCGGACTAAGCATTGTCTTCAGGTTGATTTGGTGCAGAGATGATAAGTTCCTCTTCAGGCTGTGCTTCAGAGGGCATGATTTCACCAGTTCCCATCAGCTTGATTGCCTCATTTGAAGGAGCTTCATCCAGTGTGCTTGGCAGAATCTCTCTCTGTGTTTCATCAAATTTCACATCCACAGTTTCAACGATTTTGTAGAGATAAAGGTTGAAGACTTTGTAGGAGTGTGAATCCTTTCCATAGCCAAGCATGAAGCCTTCGTGAGCCTTAGGTGCAAATTTTGACTTGTGATGGGGATCCTTTATCCAGCATCTTGCTCCAAATACTCTGAAGTAACTGACATTTGGCTTCTTGCCAGTAAGTAGCTCATATGATGTTTTGTTCAGAAGCTTATGAACGTACACACGGTTGATGATGTGACATGTTGTATCAATAGCTTCGGGCCAGAACTTTCTTGGTGTCTTGTACTCATCTAGCATTGTTCGAGCCATCTCAATGAGGGTTCTGTTCTTGCGCTCAACGATGCCATTTTGCTGAGGTGTGTATGGAGCAGAGAACTCATGAGTGATTCCCATAGTATCCAGATACAGATCAAGTCCAGTGTTCTTGAATTCAGTGCCATTGTCACTTCTGATGTGCTTGATCTTCACACCATAATTGTTCATTGCTCGATTTGCAAAGCGTCTGAAAACATCTTGTACTTCAGTCTTGTAGAGAATTATATTTTTTTCGGGTCATGTAATAACAGCAACTACTTTCCAAACAATAACAGATGAAGCATTGGACATGGTATAGTTCACGCGCAAGCCCGACATTCCAAGTTCAACTTCCACATCAAACTCATGTTCACAGATATCTGCACATTCATACATAATGTCCACAGCCATGACTCACTTCAAAGCCAAAAAATGTGAGGAGAGCTATAGATAAAGAAAAACCTCTACTAGTTCCTGCTACCAGTGCGAGCACAAAAAGTCAAGACCATGCATAAATTAATTATATTTTAGTCATTTTTTGTGTTCTAAAATGCATGCCGGCTCGCGAAAGGACGTGTTGCCAGCACACGCGCGGATTCAATGAAGGCAGGCGGGGCAGTCTTAAGCTGGTTGCACGTGGCGAGGAGGCGTGCTCAGCCAGGCCTGCAGCGAGTGGGGCCCTCTTGGCCGGCGCGCCGGTTCAATGCCTGTGCTATGAGAGGTCGCGTCCGTGTCAGAGCAATCACTCCCTCCAGTCCTTTTTTGTTTGGGTATAACAAAATCTCGTTTTCCATTCACATTTTACAAGTAAAATTCGTGGACAAATTTTGACCCAAAATACAATGGGGACTAGTAAACTAGAATGGAGGTAGCAGTTTTTTTAATCAAAGAAGGGTTTCCCCTTCCGATTTTCATTACTGTAAACCAGCATCTAAATCTAAACCATAGTATTTGCCCTAGAACTACCAGGTTCAACATCTCGCAACATAAACCCATACAACCATACACCAAGGAGGTATGTAGTACTATGAATTCCATTTTTGCTCCATACCAATCGTTATAAAAACTACGTACTTATAACGCCCCATTGAAAATCGGAAGTCTTAACCCCGCTAAAAATGATATTTTAAATGTGGCTACTCAATCTGTGGCAACTGGCGAGCCACCGCACTCCAAGTCGCTCACCTGTGGTCCCGACCATCAACCCCTACAGATCAAATTTTCACGCGAGCTGACTATTCCTACAAAGGTGCTCCACCACGTACCCGGTACCCGCGAATGCAGCAATCGTGCACCTAGGGTTTAGGGTTTATTTGTTAACATCGCCTTTATGTAACACTCATGTGTGCGAGACAGCGAGCGGTCGACTGCGTGTGTGCACCTCTTCTCTTTGTATATGTACTCCACCGTTTGTCTGGTGTCCAAAAAATTATAATAACTACTAGCAATGTGCCAATGTTTTGCCACACGATCAAAGTAGATTAATACATATTCAGCGATTTGATAGAGAAAAAGTCTAGTTTTGAAATACGTATATCACTAAAAATATTTGATGTTTCACTCAAAATATATTCCTTTTGCGGTTTTGATGAGATAAGGGAGGAATGTTGTTGGTTTCAAGATTCGAGAAGTGGTGTATGTCTAATTTCTACTCTTACTAGCAAGATGCCCGTGCGTTGCACGGAACATCAAGATCTTGTGGGAGAAAAGGATGAACGAGGGAAGGCCTTATCTGCAAATGTGGTGAGGAGTGCGGGTAAATTGCCATATTTTCCTTCCTATCCGTCAGATATAAATCGGACGACCTACATTGCAGGATGGCAGGCCCACCATCATCACCAACTATGTTTTCTATCCCTACTCTTATAAAAAGCATTGTCGGTGATGATCGTGTGCCTACCATCCTGCAATATAGGTTGTCCGGTCTATATCTGACGGATAGGAAGGAAACTATGGCAATTTTGCAAAAATATACCCACACCCCTCTCCACATTTGCAAATAAGGCCTTCCCTCATTCATCCTTTTCCCCCACAAGATAAACTACTCATACAAATGCATCTTGATGTTCCGTGCAACGCATGGGCATCTTGCTAGTTGTTGCAAAAAGCCCATGTGTGTGTGAGAGAGAGGGAGAGTGGAGGAGGACGGAGTGCATGTGTGACAAAGACACAAGGAGTGTGTGTGCGATAGGTATCAGCTTAAAATGAGGCAATAGTGTGTGTGTGCACGATTGAGAGGGCGTGACTCAAGAAGGGAAGAAAAATCTACATAGATACAAGGAGCGGGAGAGAGACATGTATGCGATAGTGGAAGCACGAGTGTGCGGGTGTATAAACCTATCTAGAGGCTAGTCGATAAATGTTTGTGAGAGAAATACGAGTCGGGGTGCGAAAGCGAGAGTTTTGTGTGTGAGAGAGAGAGACGGTAGTTGGGAAGGGGAGTGGAAGCAGGAGTTGTGTGTGTGTGTGTTTGTGAGAGAGAGAGGGGGGGTTGTCTGGTCGGTAAACAAATGAATAATGTCAGTCCGGGATGGAGATGAAAATGAGACCGCAACAAATGTTGTGTCTACAGGAGAGAGAGTAATTTTAGTGGTATGAGTCATATGTAGAGACATATAGGGTGTGTGAGAGAATCCCATAGAGAGAAAGAGAAAGTGAAAGACGAGTGGAGACTGTGTGTGTGGCAGTGAAAAAGAAAGCTTAGGTACCGAGTGATACCAGAGAACAGTAGAGACGTGAGAGATAATGAAAACTGTGTAATGTATAATGATAGGGAGAGCGTGACACTTCTCAAGGGAGACGTCGAGAGACCATGTTTGCGAGGATAGGAGAAACATGAAGTGAGAGTGCGGGTGAGCTGGAGAAAAGAGAGTGATAGCTACATGAAGGAGCATGCATGCGAGAGAGATGGGCGTGAAAGGAGTGAACATAAAAGGGATTCAAATATGTGAATTCGAGATGACGATACATGTAATCCTTACTCGAACCAAAATTGATCTATCAAACATGCATACTCATATGAATTCAGCACATCTATGTTATTTAATATCTAGATATTACTGATCTATACATTTTAGTAGAACATAATTTGGTTAAATTTTTTTGAATTCAACCTTAAGATTTTGAGATCATTGTATTTGTAAATCATATTATACATATAAAGGAGCAGAATTCTTTGTTGTGCTTTCGAAAGTATATATAAAAAAATGATGTATATAGAATTTAATTCCAATTGAAAATGGATCCCGCCCGAAAAAAATAGAATACAAACGGGATTCGAATTGAGTTGGCACGGTAAACGTGCACTCTGCAAAATTTGAACGAAGCGGGGAAAGTCGCAGTAACCGCCCGAAACCAAAATCTGCGAGATGGAAATTACTACTGCCTATCCCTGCCACGCAAAGCCTATCTGCTGGATTTCTATAGGTTTTGATAGGGGTAGGTTTATAATTTCACCCAAACGTGACATAACCGCCTCTCACCCGGATTCATACACGGTGGGCGCCAAAACACAATGTGTCCTCAGCCGAAATCGACTCCCTCCCCGATTCATATTCATACACGGTGGGTGCCAAAACCAAACTCTCGTCGGCAAATATTTGGTGTATGCGAGATTACCGTCCTATCCCCAACCGAGTAATATTGCTGTGATGTAGAAATTTGAAACGGGGGCTAAGTTTGTAAATTTCCTCGCATTTGAGACAAGCGCGCCCTGAATACATGGTTCCCCCCTTCCTCTGTACCTCCATTTTCCCCATTCGTACTCCGTGGGCGCCAAAATACCCTCTCCACCCCACCCTCCTCCGTCCGCCGCCGTCCACCACCCCATCCACCGCCATCCTCCTCCACCATGTCGGAGCTGATATCCCAACGCCGCCATCCATTACAAGAGAATGACCTCTCTCATCCACGGCTTCGGACCGAGATCCTTGCATCCCGTCCTCTCGCTTCATCCCCGCCGTCGTCCACCTTGTCGGCGCCACTCCTACGACCATCTCGTCCACCGCGCCCCGCCGCCACCGTCTATCCTCCTAGATCTGCTTCCACGCCGCCGACAGCCATCGCTACCGCAGCACCATCAAATTCTTAGCCATCGCTACTGCTCAACTTATTTATCGCAGCAAGAAAATAGATCGCCACTGCTTTACTATGATTTCTTGTCTTGGTTGTGAAGTTTCCTTTGTCCGGTTTGCACCTTCAGATCTGCCATGGCACGCTCAACACTATACTCCCAACGCTTATGGTTTTCCCCTTTTATATTCCACACTAGTTAAATCATAGTAAACTAAATTTCAAAATTGGGTCAGTCGATTTTTCAGAGCTCGCCGGAGTTCGTCGGTGCGAACGAAGGGGCTCGAGTGGTCGTGGGGCCTTGCTGAACAAAGAAAACTCAACGTGGGCGGGGGTTGGGGCGGGGTGGGGGTGGGGGTGGCCGAGGAACACAGGCGATGGGGCCGGTGGTCCGGCCGGTGGCCCATGCAGTGTTCTGTATGGGAAGAATCAGAGACGAGGAAGAAGAAGGGCTGGGAGACATAGGATCTTCATCCAACCGCCTGAAATGGTCGAGAGACAGCTGGGAGTTGCATTCTTAATGCGCTCTGGTTCATCATGTGTGGGCACTGCGCAACCAACATTTTATTATCCAAAATCTGCTTGCTCTTCTTTACCATGTTCCTCTTATGTTCTTCTTTAATATGTACTCTCTCCGTTCCTAAATACAAGTCTTTGTATAGATTCCACCATGGACTAAATATGGAGCAAAATGAGTGAATCTACACTCTAAAATGTATCTAGATACATCTGTATGTGATCCATAGTGGAAATCTCTACCAAGACTTATATTCTGGAATGGAGGGAGTATGATAGTAGTACAGTATGTTCCTTGTACTGAAGATGAGCAGGGACATTTGCAGTATAGAGGTCTATACGGTCGGTTGTGATGGACACTTTGAGCCTCTTTGATTCGTAGGATTTTGTAAACATAGGAATAGGATTTGTAGTGACCTGCCCACTTGAATCCTATAAGAATAGCAAGGAAATGCGGGGAGCTATGTCGCCTTTGAGAGTTACACTGATATTAGCAGTACCGCACCTTCAGTTGAAGAGAACTGGTATCCGAAGCCTTTCTAGCCGTATTGGCAGTACTAGCACATATATTCCAGCAAGTTCCACTTTGCTGATTTTACTCTGATGCTTACAGTTTTCCCTATTATATATACACTATGATTTGTGTAGATGCTTTGTGTCGCACTAGCAGTAGTCCACTCTTGAAGCTAAACACTGCGATGACTTCCAAAATTGGCACCAAGGCATTGAGTGCCATTCTCGATGCAATAAACTCATACGCTCCCCACCTGTTGATTCTTGTTCAGAATATGATCCTAATGACTATTCTAACCTCGAGGAGTCAAAGGCAGATGGCCTGTCTTGTTCACCCATCAAGGAGCCTGTTCTAATTTGGCAAGGTTTTATTGATTGTGCGCATCTTGCATATGTTGTCTTGCTTTTCTTCTACTTTGTTGCACCGCCATCTGCTTAGTTTACTCATCATATATGTCGAGATGCCATGCCCATCCATTATCAATACACATTCCATCTGTCATCATACCATATTTTTCCATTCAAATGATGTTCTTGTGCATCAGACATCAAAAAGGAAGAGGGTGATTGCCGAACCTGAAGGAGCACCAGCAAAGTCCTTGAAAAACATGGTGGTGCCAGAGAAATCAGACAACACCCCACTTATATTGGTTGTACAACCAGTGACACAAAACGTAGGACCAACTCCAGCAGACTATAGCCATACTTCACTGGCCACACCACTAGCCCCACCACACAGGACCTGCACTCTAGCAAAAGGTATACCGATTTCATTTGCCATAGCACCAGCCGTACCACAGAAAAATCCCACTCCAGCAAAAAGTACAACAAGTCCACCGGCCGAAGACCTATCCCAACTGCAGAGACGGCCAATTCCTGCAGATTGGAACCCCGTTCCATTTATTCCCAGTTTAAAAGACAATGCTTCCCATGTTGTTAGGGACTACATGCATATATTCCCTTCATGGGAAGATTATAGTGAAGAGAAACACCATTTTCACATCTTCCTGTCCAACTTACGTGTAAGTGCTATTATTCATGGTTATTATTTTCCTGTTTTCTGCTGACTGAACACATCAATGATTTACATTACATTGTTGTAACTAGGCGAGGGTCAATCTAGATAGTCATGACGAGCAAAGCTTGCTTGTGCTTTTCAAGGAAGCATTGCAGCAGTATCGGTATTACCTAAGGAAATCACACTTTGATGGCAAGTCTATAAACAAATTTCCGATGAAGTCTCATGTGCTAAATTTAGAAGACATTGAGTGGAAAAACCTTGTTATGCACTGGTTTCGTTCGCAGGATGAGGTACTGTCTATGAAATCACATGACAATTTGAACTTCTACTTTTCCGCATGTGCCTTACGGATCTTTTTTAAAGGAAATCTGCTCAAAGAAGAATTCCGGTTTGAAAAGAACAACAGGATATCGCAAATATGCTGCCCACTGCTTTGCTCTTGTTAGTACCTGTTGTCCTGTATCACTGTACTTGCATACTACCTGGTTCATTATGTGACAGCAGTATGCATGATAGCTTGCTTATCAATTGTTTGCTCCAAATTATCTGATCTGTATGAATGGTTACATTAGTGTAGAATATATCCAATCCCAATGAATTTTTTTAGCTCTGCATTGTTCTTATAAGTACATGCTGTCCTTTATCAGTGTAATTATATTGACTGGTAGTTGTTCATGTACCATCACTCTGCAGCTTATTTTCCTTTGCCCTCCACTTTCTACACACCAGATCTATATTTACTCTTACCTGAACCTTTTGGCTCTAAAGAAGTTTAGCTATGCATTGCTCTTGGCTGAACCTTTTGCCTGTATCGCTGCACTTACATTTATAGCTACTTGGTTATGTAGCATCACTCATCATCTTATCTTAAATATTCTCCATTTTTTCGTATATTATCACATCTATATTTACTCTTAACAAAATGTAGCATAAAGGCAATGCTTATGAAGAAGATTATGTGGTAAATTTTTTGAATTGCCCCCCATCGGCATGGACAAGGGCTTTATAGAGCCTGTCTTCACCAATAATGTAAGTTTGTCCTTCTCAAGCCTTCAAACTTTGTTGTGTATATTTGGATAGGCATGACCCCAATAGCTGTTTATTTTTGGTGTTTGATCAAATTGCATGTTTAAAGTTTATTATGTAGTTCATAAACAGAAGTTTGTCCTTCTCAATTTAAGTTTTCAGTTGTACAACCAAGTTCCTTCTTCATACCATGTAAATTAAACTATACAGAGCAAGTGATCTTCTTTTGCACTACATGTATGCTTCTGTTCTTCATCCGTAATCCAGTGGTGTGGTGAACCTACCCAGTACAGCACAATGTCATATTATGCAATGTCTTAACTATGAACAATGTCATATCATTCTACTATTATTTAAACCATCTCTTTATTTGCCAATCTGAAATGGGATAAATTGACAGCACACTAACCATTGATACTTATGAGTTCTTGATCTGTAATCCAGTGGTGTCGTGAAGCTGCCAACTCCTTCACAATGTCATTTCCTGCCATGTCTTGACCTGAATAATACCATATTGTGTTAATGCAATTTTAAACTGTGTCACTTTATTTGTCAGTAAGAAATGTGATGAATTGTCAGCACTGATACTTTTATGTGCAAAACATGTCATCTGTCTACTTGTTTATCTTTCAGAGTGAGGAAGATATAAGTGTTGAACAAGCGCAGTCTCATCAGATTGCTCAGCTGCTAGCGCTGCAGCTCCCCAGCAGGGCTAACCTTTCTTGAACTCTATTGAAGTGCTATTAGTTTTGTATATTATTTTGTCGGCATGTTTATTTGCACTGGTGACAATCTTTGAAGCCTAGTGTATGTAATCTGTTGTCTGCTTGTGCTTTATTATCATAGTGGCGAACTTTGATGCCCAGTGGATGTAATATGTCGTAATTTCTTTATTGTATAGTCTAGGTTTTTTCTTATTCATGATGCTGCAGTTATTTTACTGTATATATATCCTGTCTTCGCAGTAAACCGGCCAAACCGTAAAATTACAGTACATAATCGGGCCATCATGCAATCACGATGTATGATCCGCATCATGGGCCCCGTTATCTTGGTTCGTTAAAAGGCCAAAAGTAAACTGGCCCACTAGTAGATTCGGCCCTTTAATAGGCCGAGTAAACCCCGGCCCTCTTTTCGCAAGAAAACTCAATGGGCTTTTAGGAGGCTGAGAAGTAGGTTGGGCCTGAAACGTGCCGAACAACTCACGGGCCGGTAGTAGCCCAAAATGGACCCCGGCCCATGATTGTGCGAATCAAATCACGGGCTTTTAACAGGCCAAAATTGTCTCGGTCCTTGTTTGGCCCAATCAGATATCGGCTGCGAGCAGGCCGGATGCAAACCGGGTCGTAGTTAGGCCCAACTATATGTCGGGCTTTTAACAGGCCGAAATTAATATAGGGCCGAAATGTTAAATAGGCCCTTAACAGGACGAAACTAATATCAGGCTGAATTACTAAATGGGCCTTTAGCAAGTGGGCCCAAAAGCATAGCGTCCAGTTGATGTGCCGAATTTGATGTGGCCCATAATTTAGCCCAAAGCCTCTTAAAGGGTCAGACCTGATTTGGGCCATAATTTGGCCCAGAACGTGGTAGGCTTTTAACGGGCCGGATCTCATATGGGCCATTATTAGGCCCGGAACGTGGCAGGCCATTAATGGACCGGATCAAATATGGGCCGGCATTTGGCCCAAAACATGGCAGCCAGTTAATGGGCCGACCTACTAGGATCCTCAAAATCTTGTGGGCCTATAGCTGGGCCGGCCCATTAATGGCGGTGAAGTCTCGTGGGTCTTTAGCTGGGCCGACCCATTATGATCCGCAAGAATCTTGTGGGCCTTTACCAGGGCCAGCCCATTATGGCACACAAAAATCTTGTGGGCCTTTACCTGGGCCGGCCCATTATGGCCCGCAAAATCTTGTGGGCCTTTAGCTGGGCCAGTCCATTATGATCCGCAAAATCTCGTGGGCCTTTAGCTGGGCCGGCCCATTATGGTCCGCAAAATCTTGTGGGCCTTTAGTTGGGCCGGCCCATTTAAACTTGATGGGTCGGTCCACGTGTCAACATATCATAGGCGCGTCTCGCCCATTGGATGAGTGACACCTGTGCCAATGCGGAGCTGACACATGTCTACTCCAGCCAATGATGATTTTACACGTGGAAAATCGCCATAGGTCGGGGCTGTTAACGGGTTATCGGATCCAAAACCCGACCTGATAGCTTAACGGCATTTCGTTACGGTGGATGCCACGTGTCGGTCACCCTTGACGAAAGCACTTCTGTGACGTGCGATTTATCATCATGGAAGTGGACACTTCCGTGATGATAATTTTGGTAATGTCATGGAACACTTCTACGACAACACAGGTATGACTATCCTGATTCTGTCATAAAATCGTCATGGATGTACATGCATGACAAAAAACACGACCTACTGTGACAAACACGTATCATCACGGAAGTGTATTTTTTTGTAGTGCGTACTGCGCCGCCCACTGTACGCCTGGCTGAACATGCCTCATTGCCTTGATCTATGCTTAATTACTGAATTTTAGTTGCAAAAATTAGATACTGCTAGTGATTTTTAGCTTCATATTTTGACAAATCGCAGTGTTACAAGGTTGACAAATGGCAATGTTACTAGATCAACAAATGTCAATCTTTCCAGTTTGACAAATGGCAACATACCCAATATGACAGATGCAAATCTTACCAAATTGTTTGGAAGTGGTTGCACACGGGTCATCCAAAAGAACCATTTGCGTTCAAGAGATGCACAAATCCTACTCTCACTTTGCATACGAGTGTTCTATCTAAAATGTTTGCGATCAAGAGCCATTAAAACCTATAGCCATTAAAAACCAAGACACGTGGCATCACGTGAATGGTTAACAGAACGCACACGGTTTGAATTATACAAATGTTTGACATATTAAAGTGGCAGCTATTTTTTTTCAAAATGCCTTTGATGGCTGTTATTCGAGTGCGCCTTCTCTCAAAATGGACACGAAAAATACCACAGCATGTCGGGTGCCATTCCATGATAGCATGCCAAGTTTCATGAATTTCAGACGAGTTTGGAATTTACTCAAATTTAAAAACAAAGTATCTCAATGTTTTGCCGGCAATCAACGGTGCCCTGGTGTTTGAAATTCATTCCCATTTCTTGCATTGGACCAAAGCTTGCACCGAAGGACAAACATTTGTTTTTTCAACCAATTTATATGCACCGGAGCATGTGCATGTAGTTCAATTTTGAATTATGCACATAAATGCATTGGAAACTCAGTTAATGCACAAAAATGTCCAAACGAACCCCGAAAAATCACAAAAATGGACACAACACTCCTGTTGATCTATGTTGACACGAGAAATTTTTTGAAAGCGATAAGAGGCAATGGATATCGTTTCATCCCCAAAGGTGGGACGTTCCCTACCGAAACCATCATGCTTGCTGTGAGAAGCTCTAGTTTGTGAGAAGCATATACCCAAACCTGCACCAAATGGGACAAAAAATTTACCACGGCATGTTGATGCTGGTCCATGATAGCATGCCAAGTTTCATGAATTTCAAACAAGTTTTGGATTTACTAGAATTTAAAAACCATGTATCTCAATGTTTGCGGCCGAGTGATGGTGGCAGGGTGTTTGACATTCATTCCCATTTCTTGCATGAGACCTAAGCATGCAACCAAGGACACATATTTGAATTCTCAACCAATTTATATGCATTAGAGCATGTGTATGTAGTTCAAATTTGAATTATGCACATGAATGCATTCAAAACTCAGTTAATGCATAAAAATGTCCAAACGAACCCCGAAAATCCCAAAAATTGACACAACACTCCTGTTCTTCTATGTTGACACTAGGAAAAAAATTGAAATCGAGAAGAGGCAATGGATATCGTTTCGTCCCCAAAGGTAGGACGTTCCCTACCGAAACCATCAAGCTTGTTGTGAGAAGCTCTGGTTTGTGAGAAGCATATCCCCAAACCTACGCCAAATGGGACAAAAACTTTACCACGGCATGTTCATGCCGCTCCATGATAGCATGCCAAGTTTCATGAATTTCTGACGAGTTTTGGATTTACTAGAATTTAAAATCCAGGTATATCAATGTTTGCGGCCGAGTGACGGTGGCAGGGTGTTTGACATTCATTCCCATTTTTTGCATGGGACCTTAGCATGCAACCAAGGACACATATTTGAATTTTCAACCAATTTATATGCATTAGAGCATGTGCCTGTAGTTCAAATTTGAATTATGCACATGAATGCAAAGAAAACTCAGTTAATGTATAAAAATGTCCAAGCGAACCCCGAAAAATCCCAAAAATGGACACAACACTCCTGTTGTTCTATGTTGACAATAGGAAAAAAATTGAAATCGAGAAGAGGCAATGGATATCGTTTCGTCTAGAAAGGTGAAACGTTCCCTACCAAAACCATCAAGCTTATTTTGAGAAGCTCTGGTTTGTGAGAAGCATATCCCCAAACCTGTCCCAAATGGGACAAACAATTTGCCACAACATGGTGATGCCGCTCCATGACAGCATGCCAAGTTTCAAGAATTTCAGACAAGCTTTGGATTTACTAGAATTAAGAAACCAGGTATCTCAATGTTTGCGGTTGAGTGACGGTGGCAGGGTGTTTGACATTCATTCCCATTTTTTGCATGGGACCTAAGCATGCAACCAAGGACACAGATTTGAATTTTCAACCAATTTATATGCATTAGAGCATGTGCCTGTAGTTCAAATTTGAGTTATGCACATGAATGCAAAGAAAACTCAGTTAATGTATAAAAATGTCCAAGCGAACCCCGAAAAATCCCAAAAATGGACACAACACTCCTGTTGTTCTATGTTGACACTAGGAAAAAAAATTGAAATCGAGAAGAGGCAATGGATATCGTTTCGTCTAGAAAGGTGAAACGTTCCCTACCAAAACCATCAAGCTTATTTTGAGAAGCTCTGGTTTGTGAGAAGTATATCCCCAAACCTGTCCCAAATGGGACAAAAAAATTGCCACAACATGTTGATGCCGCTCCATGACAGCATGCCAAGTTTCAAGAATTTCAGACGAGCTTTGGATTTACTAGAATTAAGAAACCAGGTATCTCAATGTTTGCGGTCGAGTGACGGTGGCAGGGTGTTTGACATTCATTCCCATTTCTTGCATGGGACCTAAGCATGCAACCAAGGACATAGATTTGAATTTTCAAATAATTTATATGCATTAGAGCATGTGCATGTAGTTCAAATTTGAATTATGCACATGAATGCATAGAAAACTCAATTAATGTATAAAAATTTCCAAGAGAACCCTGAAAAATCCGCCAAATTGACACAACACTCCTGTTGTTCTATGTTGACACTAGGAAAAAAATTGAAATCGAGAAGAGGCAACAGATATCATCCAGAAAGGTGAAACGTTCCCTACCGAAACCATCACACTTGTTGTGAGAAGCTCTGGTTTATGAGCAGCTTATACCCAAACCTGCCCCAAATGGGACAAAAAATTTACCATGGCATGTTGATGTTGCTCCATGATAGCATACCAAGTTTCATGAATTTCGGACGACTTTTGGATTTACTAGAATTACAAAAGCAAGTACGTCAACGTTTGCCGGAGAGCCACGGTGTCGTGGTGTTTGAAATTCATCCCCATTTCTTGCATGGGACTTAAGCATAAACCCATGGACACATATATGATTTTACAACCCATGTTGGTGCACCGGAGCATGTGCATGTAGTTTAATTTTGAATTGTGCACTTGAAATGGCTAGAAAACCAATTTAATGTATAAAATGTCCAAACGAACCCTGAATAATTCCAATTCTTTTACGACACACATATAGTTGCATGTTCATTGCAAATAAAAGGTCTAGCAATTCAAACACCATCCATTGCCACTATGCCCCCATTATGTAATTCAAATCAAGACGAAAAATCAAGTAGATCCCACACAGTTTATTATAACCAACCATGTGAGATGCAACACAAAATATCTTGGAGCACCGTCGGAGTATAGTACACATACGGCTTACGCGAGAAGGTGCGACGGCTACAGTCCACAGCCCGCTCTGAATAAGGGACCATGTCTGATGACACTTTGCGCGCCAGCTTTTTCGCTGAAGCGATTCCAAATTTTCGGCTTCCGCGGAAATATCTACCTCCCCGCCCCCTCCTCCTTACCAAAAGCCACATTTCCGCTATTTCCCCCTTCCTTTCCAAATTGAAACCTTCACTCCTTGCTTGCAGTGCCGCCTCCTTGCCGACGACCCTCCTTCACGCTGCTCGGCCATGCCTATCCAGGCAGGTAATCCACACCCAACGCCCATCCTCCTCATCCTTCCACATCCCACATGCCCCGACCGCCGGCGTGGGCGCGACACCTTCCACCCAAATTATCGACCCCTCCACCAAATAAGCACCGTCCTAAGCCATGGTGCACGCAGTATAGCCAGGATCTCAAGGAGAATTTGGCAGTGGAGAAGCAAATCGCGGCCGCACGCGCGGATGAGGTCGCGATGGCTGCCATTCGTGCTGACACCCAGATCTTGGAGGATCACCTCGCCGTTGAGGCCACCATCGACACCTTGTGCACCGACACCGCGACGCGGTTGGCTGCTTTAAATGATAGTTCGTGGCATTTTCTCGAGGCCACTGTCGATGCCTTCGATGAAGACTACGAGGTGTTTTCTCAGCGTGCACGTGCTTACCTCATCTCGAGCGCCAGCAGGTTGGTTCCTGGAGCGGCTCAGGCAACTCACCACTACGACGAGGGCACCCACAAAGCAGAGGCCTCTCCCTCTTCCATGTTCAAGGATCCAATCATCATCAATATCTCCGACAATGAAGAGTAGCTTGTCTTATTAGCTCACTATAAGGACCCATGTTCAATTTGCTAGCTACTGCCTTTCCTTAACAAATTCTAGTGAATTGTGCTATCTACTTTTACCTTGCAATCTTCTGCTCTAGAGTATATGTTCTATATGTCATGCAATGTGGTATTCAGTTAATTGTTTGGTTCAATTCTGCAAATGTGATGTTCAATTATTTAGGGTGCAATTTTCCAAGTTGTCAAGCATGCTTGGTTTGGTTAACTGACTGATCTTCTATTAGGAGTATGTTATATTATGCAATGTGGTGCTCAGTTAACGTTTGGTTCATTTGTTGTGGTGTTTAGTTAATTGTTTGGTTCAATTCTGCAATGCGATGTTCAATTGTTGTGGGCGCATTCTGTTATTGTATACCATGTGAGAAATAAATCAAACTTGGCCGTACTAAATACATGAGAAACAAATACAATTGCTATATTTCCAAGTTGTTAAGCATGCTTGGTTTGGTTAACTTTCTGATCTTCTATTACGAGTATGTTATATTGTGCAATGTGGTGCTCAGTTAACGTTTGGTTCATTTGTTGTGGTCTTTCGTTAACTGCTTGGTTCAATTCTGCAATGCGAGGTTCAATTGTTGTGGCTGCATTCTGTTACCGTATACCATGTGAGAAATAAATCAAATTTGGTTGTCCTAAATACATGAGAAACAAATACAATTGCTATATTTCCAAGTTGTTAAGCATGCTTGGTTTGGTTAACTCTATGATCTTCTATTAGGAGTATGTTATATTGCGCAATGTGGTGCTTAGTTAACGTTTGGTTCATTTGTTGTGGTGTTTAGTTAACTGCTTAGTTCAATTATGCAATGCAATGCTCAATTGTTGTGGCTGCATTCTGTTATTGTATACCATGTGAGAAATAAATCGAATTTGGCTATAGTAAATACATGAGAAACAAATACAATTGTCATATTTCCAAGTTGTTCAGCATTCTTGGTTTGGTTAACTGTCTGATCTTCTATTAGGAGTATGTTATATTGTGCAATGTGGTGCTTAGTTAACGTTTGGTTCATTTGTTGTGGTGTTTAGTTAACTGCTTGGTTCAATTCTGCAATGCGGTGTTCAATTGTTGTGGCTGCATTCTGTTATTGTATACCATGTGAGGAATAAATCGAATTCGGCGGCACTTGATACACGAGAAACATATACAAGTGCTATATGTCCTAGTTCTTAATCATGCTTGGTTTGGATAAATGGTTTTCTCATGTGGATTGAATTAATCTGATGAATCTTCAATGTGCTTATTTATCATCAACATATTTTACTGATAGCATGCGAACCCTTACTTAACGTAATGACTAACTACCTTATATGTGTTGCAGGGAAACAATGGGAAGCACTAAGGTTTACAAGATGGTACTAACTATTATAGCTTGCCTTTTTTTATTCCTTTGCCCCATTTCCAATATAGCGAAGATATTTATGCACATCATTGTTTTTAGGCCTTTCGAAAGAATTTCACTGATGGTTACCTCTCAAACCACCTCTATGATCAGGAGGCGAGGAAAGTTACATACAACACACACGGTTTAATATTGAAGTGTTCCTGAAGAGGTCGAAGGATGGACGGTCATTCATCCACAGGCACTGGCCTAAAGTTGCAAAGACCTTCAACAAGAATGAAGGCTCAATATTCGCCTTCTGCTTCAGCAATTTTCCAGATAAGATGCATCTGTCTATGTACTGTCTATGATGCTAATTTTGAAAGGTTCTAGATGTTGCATGTGAAACTTGGTGCTGGTGCAGTTGTGTAATGGGGTAGCTGAGTGCTGAAGCTATATCATGTTGTACTCGGATGTATTTCAATTATGAAATCCTACTTCCTTAATATGGAAATGAAATATATTATGTGCTTAATATGAATGTCAATTAGATTAGTAAATGGGCTATTAATAATAGGGCAATTAGCCTGCTAATTGGCCAATTAGCCTGCTAATTGGGCAATTAGCCTGCTAATTGGGTTTTCCTATTGCAAACGGTTATTGAGAAAACACCATGGGCGATGACCGCAGGCAATGCACATAGTTTCTAGGAATAAACAGTGTTGGATCAATGAACAATCACACACGACATTTTCTTGAAAACTGTTTGCGTTACGCCACCTGCGCAAACGTTTTCCTTGAAGTGACTGTGTGGGATGTATATACGAACGGAAACATTTAGCGGGGACTGACTGTGTGGGATGTATATACGAACGGAAACATTTAGCGGGAACAGTCACTCACTAGGTGACGGTTCCGGATGCTGTTGCAAAAAGGGGTTAAAAACCATTTGTATAGCACCGACGCGTACCAGTGCATTGTTAAGGCTCATCAATATCATCTTTCGCACACGTGGGAGTTGGCACTTTCTGCTAGGAGCTACTACCAATTATCAATGGTTTTGTCCATCCTTACATGAACCTATAAGGTTGCAAGCTTAAGGGGTAGGATCCTATTCGGATTGGGCCTGGGTGGAAATTGGGCACAGAGTCCTAATGGGCCTCAAGTGTTGAGCCCACCAAAACATTTATATAAGTGGAGTGGTCAGACACTAGAAAAGGTGCGGCGAGTCCCGAAACCTTGTTGTCGCCACTTCCACACATGTAGTATGATTGGACCTAGCAATCCACCACTCGAAGTCCCTCCCTACACATGATAACTTCTAGGCATGATGCTCTGACGAAACATTTGTGGGAACCACAACGGAGTTTTTGAGGGATCTATGACAAGGAAACTGGTACGCGCATCATAAACTCTCATTCCACTATCGTGAGTGTGCTCTATTGGTAAAACCCAATCATGTGATCTATCTCCACAACATGTTCCTTGTGCAGTCCATTTTTTGGTTTTGTTCTACCGTAGTGTACTGATACATCCCCAACATATCTATAATTTTCGATTGTTCGATGCTATTATAGTATCAACCTTGGATGTTTTATATGCATTTATATTGTATTTTATATATTTTTGGAACTAACCTATTAACCCAGTGCTTAGTGTCAGTTGCTGGTTTTTGCTTATTTTTGGTTTCTAGAAAATCAGTACCAAACGGAGTCCAAACGCTACAAAACTTTTTGATGATTTTTTTCTGGACAAGAGAGACCCTATAAGCATTGGGAGGAGACCAGACGACAAGGCAACAAGGCGTGCTTGTTACCTTGTGGGCCCCATGAGGCTCCGTCTAACCTAATTCCACTTCTAAAAATTCTGAAATATTGGGAAACCAATAGAGAGCCACATGAAACCCTTTTTCTTTCGCCGCAAGTTTCTGTTCTTCCGTGATCCCATCTGAAGGCCTTTTTCGGTACTCCACCAGAGGGGGAATCGATTACGGAGGGCTTCTACATCATCCTTGCCTCCTTCCGATTATGCCCGAGTAGTTCCCACAGACCTACGGGTCCATAGCTAGTAGCTAGATGGCTTCTTCTCTCTCTTTGATCTTCAATACAATGTTCTCCTCGATGTTCTTGGAGTTTTATTCGATGTAATCTTCTTTTGTGGTGTGTTTACCGAGATCCAATGAATTGTGGATTTATGATAAGTTTATCTATGAATATTATTTGAATCTTCTCTGAATTCTTCTATGCATGATTTGATATCTTTGCAAGTCTCTTCGAACTATCGATTTGGTTTGGCCAACTAGATTGGTTTTTCTTGCAATGGGAGAAGTGCTTAGCTTTGGGTTCAATCTTGCGGTGTCCTTTCTCAGTGACAGTAGGGGCAGCAAGGCACGTATTGTATTGTTGCCATCGAGGATAAAAAGATGGGGTTTTCATCATATTGCTTGAGTTAATCCCGCTACATCATGTCATCCTGCTTAATGTGTTACTCTGTTCTTATGAACTTAATACTCTAGATGCAGGCAGGAGTCGATCGATGTGTGGAGCAATAGTAGTAGATGCAGAATCATTTCGGTCTACTTGACATGGACGTGATGCCTATATTCATGATCATTGCCTCAAATATCATCATAACTTTGCGCTTTTCTATCAATTGATGGACAGTAATTTGTTCATTCACCGTAATAATTCCTATCTTGAGAGAAGCCTCTAGTGAAACCTATGGCCCCCGGGTCTATTTTACATCATATTAGTTTCCCATCAACGTGCCAATTTCTGTCGCCGTTCCTTTATTTTGCAATCTTTACTTTCTGTTCCATAAACCAAAAATACCAAAAAATATTACTTTACCGTTTATCCATCTCTATCAGATCTCACTTTGCGAATAACCGTGAAGGGATTGACAACCCCTTTATCGTGTTGGTTGCAAGTTTGTGTTTGTTTGTGCAGGTATTCGGCGGCTTGTTGCATAGTCTCCTACTGGATTGATACCTTGGTTCTCAAAACTGAGGGAAATACTTACGCTCCTTTGCTACATCACCCTTTCCTTTTCAAGGGAAAAAACAACGCAAGCTCAAGAGTAGCAATACGCTAGTAGAATTGTAAAAAAATAAAATTATAAGTTGAAGCAAAACAAACAGAAGTCATGCTTAATTACGAAAAAAGACTTGTCGTTGTAACTTATTGTATCCACTTTGAAGGTCTCATCCAGCATGATGCTAAAGCGCATACCACCAACTAGGTGAGGCATGTTGCACATGCCGCGCTCTTCTTCGTAGTATTCACACATAACGAATTCCCTTTCGTCTTCAGACATTTCCTATGTTCATAGTTGAAACATTGAAAATCGATCGAAGGCAACTACCAGGAAACTCAACACACAGATCACTATTACTCATTATGCAACGGGTTGACTTAAGGTCTGTCGTGTCTTCCTTCCTAAACTCTCATCTCACATATATGGTTGGCACTCCCTCTCTGATATTTCGACCGTGGGTGATGGTCGCTACTCCTCCTTTCCCTAGTGCATTACAAATATCTAGCACAAGGAAAAGAAGGAGAAGCGACCCCCACGACAATAGTCGGGATTGTGATCTCTCTCTCTCTCTCTCTATATATATATATATATATATATATATATATATATATATGGTGGACACTCTCCCTCACTGAAAGACACACAAGGAGCCGAAACATACCTAAAGTCAACCCTTCCATATATCGAGCAATGATATGGAAAAAATGCCCTATGTTCTGCTGAAATATCATTGAATTCCCATTCTGGCAAATCACAAGCACTCGATATGTCCTACATTGTAGCACAAGTCATGCTAAAATTCATGAAAAAATTCGGCAGGACCTTTGCTAAAGACAGGACATATCGAGCACCTGAAATTTTATCGGAACGAAAACGAATCAACATTCCGGCAAAACATACGCCACTCGGAGGTACATTGCAAACAAGAACACCAAGACATCCTCTATATTCAGAATGCATCCTCATCGACATCAATGACATTTTCATCATCGACATTCACAACACATTATCATCTATATCAACAGCATGGGGATTTGGCTATTCTCACCTAGAGGTCTTAAGGGGTTGGCGATGGGGACGACTGTAGGGATGAGGCAGGGGCAAATACTTGATTTTTGCATAAACAAAATATAAACCAAAGTGATTTTAAGTTGATGTGGTGTCATCAAACACAAGTTGTTATCTAAACTTATAGACCATCATAGTTGACCAAAGTGATTCGATAAATATGTATACTTCTACAAAATTGGGTAGGAACAATATTTAAACTTTCCAGCATTACAAAAAAAATCATCCACCAATATATATGAACACCTAGGGTTAATTACATATAACTAGTTTAGTGATCTAATGATGAAAAAATTTAGTAAAATACTACCTACCTATTATACAATCGAATTCTAACTAATTTTTATTACTAAAAATGTGTATACCTAATTTTTTTTCTTAAAATTTCTATACAGAGAGAGGTGGGAGGACGGAGGAATATGAGGAGGAGGAGGAGGAGGAGGGAGGAGTGAGGGGCAGTGGGAACAGGGAGGAGAGAGAGGGAGGGCAGTGGGAGGAGGGCGACCAGAGGCGGAGGGAGGAGTGAGAAGGGCACGGTCGAAGGAGGAGGAGGGAGCGGCCGGAGGAGGAGGAGGAAGTGGCCGAAGGAGGAGGAGCAGGGTGCGACCAGAGAAGGAGAGAGGAGGGCGGTGGAAGGAGGAGGGGACATACCAAGGAGGAGGACAGCGGCGGCGGCGGCGATGAGGAGGACGGCGAGAGAGTGGAGAGGCAGAGTGAGAAGAGCGGATGAGAGGGAGAGCGAGAGGGTCGGCCGCGCGGGGAAGACGATAAGTTAAGGTTAGTAGCAGCGTGGGCTGGGGACAAACGCTACTACTACGGAGCATAGTAGTAGCACTGGATAATGATCCGCGCTGCTGCTAAGTGGGCTAGGCATGTGCGCCCAATTCAAACTTAGCAGCAACGTGTTTTGCTAACACGCGCTACTGCTCTGAGGATAGCAGTAGCGCCTTTTCATGCCACGCGCTACTACTAAGTAGCAGTAGCGCGTCATTTTATCCAGTGCTACTGCTAAGATTATGTGTATAAGGTTTTCCCTAGTAGTGCTTTTTTGTTAAATCTTGATCTAGTAGAATAAAAGTTTTTAGTATGATCTAGTCTTTTAGTTTTTGCTTTATGATTTATCTATGTAATCGATAATCGAGTGTGAGAGTTATATAATAAATATTAGTTTTGAGTTGAGGGCTTTGCTTTTTTGCTTCGATCTTGAAAAAGAAAAAGAATAAACGAAATAAAAGATTATAAAATAATCTTATGGAGAGTGATGACTTCACATATAAGAAGTATGATGCACAAAATTTGTTGAGGGTTGACAAACATAGTATTGGTCATTGTTGCAATTAATAGGAAGTAATAGATAAAGATAGGTTTCACATATAAATACATTATCTTGGACATCATTTATGATTGTGAGCACTCACTAAAATATTACTATATGCTAATAAGTTGATGTTAGACAAGGAAGACAACATAATGTGTTATGTTCCCTTGTATCTGAATAGAAGTTATATTGTCATGGATCCTCCAACAAGTTGAGCTTGTTTCTCATCCTGTGCTAGCCAAAAAAATTGCACTAAGTAGAGATACTACTTGTGCATCCAAGAATCTTTAACCCAGTTTTTGCCACGAGAGTCCACTATATCTACCTAAGGATTGAGTAAGATCCTTCAAGTAAGTTGTCATCGGTGCAAGGAATAAAAATTGCTCTTTAAATATGTATTATATTTTAGTGTGAGGAAAATAAGCTTTATACGAACTTGTGATATGGAAGAAATAGAAGTGACGGACTGCATAATAAACTTCTCTATCACAAGCGGCAATATAAAGTTACATTCCTTTGCATTAAGATTTCATGCATCCAACCAATAAGCGCATGACAACCTCTGCTTCCCTCTGCGAAGGGCCTATCTTTTATTTTTACTTTCTACCTTTATGAAAGAGTCATGGTGATCTTCACTCTTCCTTTTACACTTCCTATTTTTGGCAAGCACTATGTGTTGGGGAAAGATCCAGACATACATATCCACTCGGATGCAGGTGATCATGAATTATTATTGTTGACATTACACTTGAGGTAAATGGTTCAGAGGTGAAACTATAAGCCCCTATCTTTCTGTGTCTCTGACTAAAGCTTTGATATCATAAGTATCGAGTGAGTGTTAGCAATTATGAAAGACAAAGAGATGATTGAGTATGTCGACTTGCTAGATAAAGCTCTTATGTTGACTCTTTCCGAAATTATGATAAATTGCAATCGCCTCAATGACCCAGATCATAGTTTGTTAGTTTTCAATAAAGTTTTTGATTCATAATTTACCTTGTGAATGAATTATCACTAGCATAAGAAGTTATATGAAAATATGTTGTTGTTCTAAAGATGATCATGATGCTGCCATGTCCGTATTTTGTTTTGTCGACACCTCTATCTCTAAACATGTGGACATGATTATCGATTTCGGCTTTTGCTTGAGGACAATTGAGGTCTAAGTTTGGGGGACTTGATACATCCATTTTGCATCATGTTTTTATTTTGATATTTATTGCATTATGGGATGTTATTTCACATTATGGTACAATACTTATGCCTTTTCTCTCTTATTTTACAAGATTTACATGAAGAGGGAGAATGCCGACAGCTGGAATTCTGGACCGGAAAGGAGCAAATCTGAGATACCTATTCTGCACAACTGCAAATGTCCTGAAACTTTACACATAATTGTTTTTGGAATATGTAAAAAATATTGGGCGAAGAAACAATAGAAGGAGACCCACCAGGTGGCCACAAGCCTAGGGGCGCGCCCTACCCCCCCCCCCCACCCCCCAGGGCGTGCCTCCTGAGCTTGTGGGCCCCCTGGCCAGCCCCGGGTGTCCATCTTATTCTATTTGAATGGTTTTGACCTAGAAAAAATCATAAGGAGGCTTTCGGGACGAAGCACCGCCGTCTCGAGGCGAAACCTGGGCAGAAGCAATCTAGGGCTCCGGCAGAGCGATTCTACCGGGGACACTTCCCTCCGGGAGGGGGAAATCAAAGTCATCATCATCACCAACGACCCTCTCATTGTGGGAGGGTCAATCTTCATCAACATCTTCACCAACACCATCTCCTCTCAAACCCTAGTTCATCTCTTGTATTCAATCTTTGCCTCAAAACCTCAGATTGGTACCTGTGGGTTGCTAGTAGTGTTGATTACTCCTTGTAGTTCATGCTAGTTGGTTTATTTGGTGGAAGATCATATGTTCAGATCCTTAATGATATTTATTACCCCTCTGATCTTGAACATGAACATGCTTTGTGAGTAGTTATGTTTGTTCCTAAGGACATGGGAGAAGTCTTGTTATAAGTAATCATGTGAATTGGTAATCATTCGATATTTTGATGAGATGTATGTTGTATTTCCTCTAGTGGTGTTATGTGAACGTTGACTACATGACACTTCACCATGATTTGGGCCTAGGGGAAGGCATTGGGAAGTAATAAGTAGATGATGGGTTGCTAGAGTGGCAGAAGCTTAAACCCTAGTTTATGCGGTGCTTCGTAAGGGGCTGTTTTGGATCCCTATGTTTAATGCTATGGTTAGATTTATCTTAATTCTTCTTTCATAGTTGCAGATGCTTGCGAGAGGCGTTAATCATTAGTGGGAGATTTTTCCTAGTAAGGACAACACCCAAGCACTGGTCCACCCACATATCAAATTATCAAAGTAATGAATGCAAATCATATGAGCATGATGAAAACTAACTTGAAGATAATTCCCATGTGTCCTCGGAAGCGCTTTACTTTATATAAGAGTTCATCCATGCTTATCCTTTGCTATAAAAAGGATTGGGCCACCTTGCTGCACCTTTTCCAGAGTTGTTACTTGTTATCCATTGCTAATTATCTTACGACCAAACTATCTGTTACCGATAATTTAAGTGCTTGCAAAAAATACCTTTTTGAAAACCGCTTGTCATTTCCTTCTGCTCCTCGTTGGGTTCGACACTCTTACTTATCGAGAGGACTACGATTGATCCCCTATACTTGTGGGTCATCATTGGGATCTAATGAATTGTGGGTTTATGATCTGAATATTCATGAGAAGTAACTGAGTCTTTTCTGAACAAGCATGATTATTATAGCATTGTATTTCTCTCCGATCTATCTATTTGGTTTGGCCAACTAGATTGATTTTTCTTCAGTGGGAGAGGTGCTTTGTGACGGGTTCAATCTTGTGGTGGTCTATATCCCAGTCACTGAAAGGGACAATACATGTATTTGTATTGTTGTCATTAAGGATAAAATGATGGGGTTTATTAATATTGATTGAGTTTACTATGTCTACATCATGTCATCTTTCTTAAGGCGTTACTCTATTTTATACTTAATACCATAGATTAATGCTGGATAGCGGTCGATTGGTGGAGTAATAGTAGTAGATGCAGGTAGGAGTTGGTCTACTTGTCTCGGACGTGATGCCTATATACATGATCATTGCCTTGGATATCATCATAACTATGCGCTTTTTTATCAATTGCCCAACATTAGCAATTTGTTCACCCACTGTATGCTATGTGTTCGAGAGAGAAGCCTCTAGTGAAAACTATGGCCCCTGGGTCTAACTTTACCACATTACAAAAACCAAAATTCCTTTGCTGTAATTTTTTATCTTTTATTTTGTTTTGCAATTTATCCATCTACCTATACAAGATTTGATCCTTGCAAGTAACGAGTTCAAGGAGATTGAAAACCCTCTTTCTCGTGTTGGGTGCAAGTAGTTGCTTTTGTATGTATGATGACCCACAAGTATAGGGGATCTATCGTAGTCCTTTCGATAAGTAAGAGTGTCGAACCCAACGAGGAGCAGAAGGAAATGATAAGCGGTTTTCAGCAAGGTATTCTCTGCAAGTACTGAAATAAGTGGTAACAGATAGTTTTGTGATAGGATAAATGGTAACGAGCAACAAGTAACAAAAGTAAATAAAGTGCAGCAAGGTGGCCCAATCCTTTTTGTAGCAAAGGACAAGCCTGGACAAACTCTTATAATAGGAAAAGCGCTCCCGAGGACACATGGGAATATCGAGCTAGTTTTCATCACGCTCATATGATTCGCGTTCGGTACTTTGATAATTTGATATGTGGGTGGACCGGTGCTTGGGTACTGCCCTTACTTGGACAAGCATCCCACTTATGATTAACCTCTATTGCAAGCATCCGCAACTACAACAAAAGTATTAAGGTAAACCTAACCATAGCATGAAACATATGGATCCAAATCAGCCCCTTACGAAGCAACGCATAAACTAGGGTTTAAGCTTCTGTCACTCTAGCAACCCATCATCTACTTATTACTTCCCAATGCCTTCCTCTAGGCCCAAATAATGGTGAAGTGTTATGTAGTCGACGTTCACATAACACCACTAGAGGTTAGACAACATACATCTTATCAAAATATCGAACGAATACCAAATTCACATGACTACTAATAGCAAGACTTCTCCCTTGTCCTCAGGAACAAACGTAACTACTCACAAAGCATATTCATGTTCATAATCAGAGGGGTAATAATGTGCATAAAGGATCTGAACATATGATCTTCCACCAAATAAACCAACTAGCATCAACTACAAGGAGTAATCAACACTACTAGCAACCTACTAGCACCAATCCCGGACTTGGAGACAAGAATTGGATACAAGAGATGAACTAGGGTTTGGAGATGAGATGGTGCTGGTGAAGATGTTGATGGAGATTGCCCTCTCCCGATGAGAGGAGCGTTGGTGATGACGATGGTGATGATTTCCCCCTCCCGGAGGGAAGTGTCCCCGGCAGAACAGCTCTGCCGGAGCCCTAGATTGGTTCCGCCAAGGTTCCGCCTCGTGGCGGCGGAGTCTCGTCCCGAAAGGTTCTCTTCTATTTTTTTCTCATCGAAAGACTTCATATGGGAGAAGATGGACGTCGGAGAGCCACCAGGGGGCCCACGAGGTAGGGGGCGCGCCCAGGGGGGCGCCCCCACCCTCGTGAGCAGGGTGTGGGCCCCCTGGCCTTCATCTTTGGCGACGATTTTTCTTTATTTATTTTAAGGTATTCCGTGGAGTTTCAGGACTTTTGGAGTTGCGCAGAATAGTCCTTCAATATTTGCTCCTTTTCCAGCCCAGAATTCCAGCTGCCGGCATTCTCCCTCTTCATGTAAACCTTGTAAAATAAGAGAGAATAGCCATAAGTATTGTGACATAACGTGAAATAACAGCCCATAATGCAATAAATATTGACATAAAAGCATGATGCAAAATGGACGTATCAACTCCCCCAAGCTTAGACCTCGCTTGTCCTCAAGCGAAAAGCCGATAACAATAAATATGTCCTCATGTTTAGAGGTAGAGGCGTCGATAAAAATAAAATACGGACATGAAGGCATCATGATTATTTCATAACAGCAACATATATAATTTTGTCATATGATTACTTATGTTCAAGTGATGATCTTTTCACAAAGCCAAAATATGAATCAGAAACCTTATTGGGCACCAACAATTATAATCTCAGTCATTGAAGCAATTGCAATTTATCATAACATCGGAAAGAGTCTATGTCAGAGCTTAAAAGCAAGTCCACATACTCAACTATCACTTAGTCCTTCATAATTGCTAACACTCACGCAATACTTGTGGTTACGGAGTTTTAATCGGACACAGAGAAAGATAGGGGCTTATAGTTTTGCCCCACAACCTTTTACCTCAAGGGTAATGTCAACAATAATAATTCATGCTCCCCCACATCCAATTAGATATATATATCATGTTCTTTCCAACATGCTGAGCTTGCCAAAGGATAAAATGAAAAAGGAAGGGTGAAGATCACCGTGACTCTTGCATAAGGTAGAGGATAATAATAAAAGATAGGCCCTTCGCAGAGGGAAGCAGAGGTTGTCATGCGCGTTTAGGGTTGATGCACAAAATCTTAATGCAAAAGAACGTCACTTTATATTGCCCCTTGTATGTGAACCTTTATTATGCAGTCCGTCGCTTTTATTGCGTCCACAACAAGTTCGTACAAAGTTTATTTTCTCTGCACTAATAAGTCATGCATATTTAGAGAGCAATTTTTATTGCTTGCACCGATGACAACTTACTTGAAGGATCTTACTCAATCCATAGGTAGATATGGTGGACTCTCATGGCAAAACTGGTTTAAGGGTATTTGGAAGCACAAGTAGTATTTCTACTTGGTGCTGAGAATTTGGCTAGCATGAGGGGGAAAGGCAAACTCAACACGGTAGAGGAACCATGACAACATACTTTATCTCGCATGTAAGAAAACATAACTCATTATATTGTCTTCCTTGTCCAACCTCAACTCTTTAGCATGTCATATTTTAATGAGTGCTCCCAATCATAAAAGATGTCAATGATAATATATCTATATGTGAAACCCCTCTTTCCTTATTACTTCCTATTAATTGCAACGATGACCAAAGCTATATTTGCCAACTCCCAACAACTTTTAATCATCATACTCTTTCTATGTGGAGTCATTACTTTCACTAAGATCAATACGAACTCTTTGATTCTTTTTATTCTTTTTCTTCTAATCACCCAAGATTATGGCAAAATACTCAAGCCCTTGACTCAACACTAATCTTTATTATAAAGCTCATGGACTCGATTACAAAGAGAGATCATAAAGCAAAACTCAAAACTAGATCATGCCATGAATTTATTCTATTAAATCAAGATGCTACTAATAGGATCGAACTAAGAAAAATGGTAAAGATAGGAGTTGTGATGGTGATACGATACCAGGGCACCTCCCCCAAGCTTGGCAGTTTCCAAGGGGAGTGCCCATACCCAGGTGATTATGTCTCCTTCCTTGTTGTTGGCGATGGAGGTGTTCATGATGATGCAAGCTTGTCGTCCACCTTCCATGGCATAGGCTCACCATCATAGAAGGATTATCGAGTCTCCGGAATCCTCAAATCTGCAGCCAAACTCATCCTTTTGAATCTATATTCATACACACACTTTTAGTTTTGCAGATCATAGATTTGGGCTTGGAGGTGCTCGATCTTCTCATGTAGCTTATAGATGGCTTCCTCGGTCTTCTTGGCATCCGGTTCATAATTGTTGGTGAACTCCGTGAGCATCTTGTGGGTAGCGTTGATTCCACGCTCCACCATCCCCTGGCACTTGAAAACTTGTTGCTCCATTGCTTCGAGCCTCAACTTCACGCTTCCGGTCCCCTTTGGTCCCTCAACATTGCGGATGTGCAACAACCCATCCCGGTGTCGCAGCACCTCTGCGAGGTAAGGGTTGATAACCTTCTCGAAGAACTTGTCCTTGGAAGCACTAGGGGTCGTCATGATGATCTACACCTGTCAGAAAAACAGCTCGAAACAAGAACATGGGAGATTTGCATGATACAGGAGTCAAAACCTTCAGGAGTATATATAATGAATTTTTACTGACCAAAATACGTATCGTGCAAGGAAACGGAGTCTGGAGGGCACACGAGGTGCTCACGAGGTAGTGGGGGCGCCCTCCACCCTCGTGGAGGCCTCGTGTCCACCCCTGACTGCTACTTATTTTTCTATTTTTCTAAATATTCCAAAACGGAGAAATATTACCTTAAAATTGTTTTGGAGTCGGTTTACTTACCGTACCACATACCTATTCCTTTTCGGAGTCTAGAACGTTCTGGAAGTGTCCCTAATGTATTCCTCCAGGGTTACGGTTTTAATAATATTAGTTTCAACATTTATAGGATTACCTAAGATATAGTGTTTGATCCTTTGACCGTTTACCACCTTCGGATTTGTGCCTGCGAAGTTGTTGATTTTTATGGCACCGGAACGATAGACCTCCTCGATAACGTAAGGACCTTCCCATTTGGAGAGAAGTTTTCCTGCAAAAAATCTTAAACGAGAGTTGTATAACAATACATAATCACCTACATTAAACTCACGCTTTTGTATCCTTTTGTCATGCCACCTTTTAACTTTTTCCTTAAACAACTTGGCATTTTCATAAGCTTGGGTTCTCCATTCATCAAGTGAGCTAATATCAAATAACCTCTTCTCACCGGCAAGTTTGAAATCATAGTTGAGCTCTTTAATAGCCCAATATGCCTTATGTTCTAGTTCGAGAGGTAAGTGACATGCTTTTCCATAAACCATTTTATACGGAGACATACCCATAGGATTTTTGTATGCAGTTCTATAGGCCCATAATGCATCATTCAAGTTTCTTGGACCAATTCTTCTAGACCTATTGACAGTCTTTTGCAAAATTAATTTGAGCTCTCTATTGCTCAATTCTACCTGACCACTAGACTGCGGGTGATATGGAGATGCAATTCTATGATTAACGTCGTATTTAGCAAGCATCTTACGGAAAGCACCATGAATAAAGTGTGAACCACCATCAGTCATTAAGTATCTAGGGACTCCAAACCTCGGAAAAATAACTTCCTTAAGCATTTTAATAGAAGTGTTATGATCAGCACTACTAGTTGGAATAGCTTCTACCCACTTAGTAACGTAATCAACAGCAACTAAAATATGAGTGTAACCATTAGAGGCAGGAAAAGGTCCCATATAATCAAAGCCCCAAACATCAAATGGTTCAATAACAAGTGAATAATTCATAGGCATTTCTTGACGTCTACTGATATTACCAATTCTTTGACATTCATCGCAAGACAAAACAAACTTACGGGCATCCTTGAAGAGAGTAGGCCAATAAAAACCGGATTGCAATACCTTATGTGCAGTTCTATCTCCAGCGTGGTGTCCTCCATAAGCCTCGGAGTGACACTTGCGTAGGATCTGTTCCTGTTCATGCTCAGGTACACAACGTCTAATAACACCATCTACTCCTTCTTTATAAAGATGTGGGTCATCCCAAAAGTAATGTCGCAAGTCATAGAAAAACTTTTTCTTTTGTTGGTATGTGAAGCTAGGTGGTATAAATTTAGCAACAATATAATTAGCATAATCAGCATACCATGGAGTGCTACGAGAAGTACTTATGACATTTAATTGCTCATCAGGAAAGCTATCATCAATAGGTAGTGGGTCATCAAGAACATTCTCTAGCCTAGACAAGTTGTCTGCAACGGGGTTCTCAGCTCCTTTTCTATCAACAATATGTAAATCAAATTCTTGAAGCAAGAGAACCCATCTAATGAGTCTAGGTTTTGCATCTTTCTTTTCCATAAGATATTTAATAGCAGCATGATCTGTGTGAATAGTTACTCTAGAATCAACAATATAGGGTCTGAATTTATCACAAGCAAATACAACTGCTAAAAGTTCCTTTTCGGTAGTAGCATAATTTCTTTGAGCATTGTCTAGAGTCTTACTAGCATAATGGATAACATTCAATTTCTTATCAACTCTTTGCCCTAGAACAGCACCTACAGCATAATCACTAGCATCACACATAATTTCAAAGGGTAAATTCCAATCAGGTGGCTGAACAACAGGTGCAGAGACTAATGCTTTCTTAAGTATTTCAAATGCTTCTACACAATCATCATCAAAGACAAATGGTACATCTTTTTGTAATAAATTAGTCAGAGGCCGAGAGATTTTTGAGAAGTCCTTAATGAACCTCCTATAAAATCCGGCGTGACCAAGGAAACTTCTTATACCTTTGATGTCCTTGGGACATGGCATCTTTTCAATAGCATCAACCTTGGCTTTATCAACTTCAATACCTCTTTCAGAAACTTTGTGCCCCAAGACAATACCTTCATTCACCATAAAGTGGCACTTTTCCCAATTCAAGACAAGATTAGTTTCTTCACATCTCTGCAAAACTCGAGCAAGATTGCTCAAGCAATCATCAAAAGAGGAACCATAGACGGAAAAGTCATCCATGAAAACCTCACAAATTTTCTCACAAAAGTCAGAGAATATAGCCATCATGCATCTTTGAAAGGTAGCAGGTGCATTACATAAACCAAAAGGCATACGTCTATAAGCAAAAGTACCAAAAGGGCATGTAAAAGTAGTCTTTGATTGATCTTTAGCCGACACAGGTATTTGAGAAAAACCAGAATAACCATCTAGAAAGCAATAATGTGTATGTTTGCATAGTCTTTCTAGCATTTGATCAATAAAAGGTAAGGGGTAATGATCTTTCTTAGTAGCCTTATTTAATTTGCGGAAATCAATTACCATCCTATAACCTGTGATAATTCTTTGCGGAATCAATTCATCTTTATCATTAGGGACAACAGTAATACCTCCCTTCTTAGGGACACAATGGACAGGACTTACCCACTGACTATCAGCAACGGGATAAATTATACCTGCCTCCAGAAGCTTGAGTATTTCCTTTCTTACCACTTCTTTCATTTTAGGATTCAAACGTCGTTGAGGATCACGAACTGGTTTGGCATCAGCTTCCAAATTTATTTTATGTTGACATAGAGTGGGACTGATGCCCTTAAGATCATCCAGAGTATATCCAATAGCGGCACGGTGCTTCTTCAGAGTTTTCAATAATCTTTCTTCTTCATGCTCTGAAAGGTTAGCGCTAATAATGACAGGATATATTTTCTTTTCATCAGGATAAGCATATTTAAGATTATCAGGCAACGGTTTAAGCTCAAACACGGGATCACCCTTGGGTGGAGGAGGATCCCCTAGGATTTCAACAGGCAAATTGTGTTGCAGAATAGGTTCCTGTTTAAAGAATACTTCATCTATTTCCCTTCTTTCATTCATGAACATATCATTTTCATGGTCTAGCAAATAGTGTTCTAAAGGATCACTAGGAGGTACAGCAATAGAAGCAAGACCAATAATTTCATCCTTACTAGGCAATTCTTCCTCACGATGTTGTTTACTAAATTTAGAGAAATTAAACTCATGAACCATATCATCCAAGCCAACAGTAACAACATTCTTTTCGCAATCTATTGTAGCATTAACAGTACGCAAGAAGGGTCTACCAAATATAATGGGACAAAAGCTATCTTGTGGAGAACCAAGAACAAGAAAATCAGCGGGATATTTGGTTTTCCCACACAAGACTTCAACATCTCTAACAATTCCCATTGGAGATATAGTATCTCTATTGGCAAGTTTAATTGTAACATCAATTTCTTCTAACTCAGCAGGTGCAATCTCATGCATAATTTCTTTGTATAAGCCAATGGGTATAACACTAGCACTAGCACCCATATCACATAAGCCATGATAACAATGATCTCCTATTTTAACAGAAATAACAGGCACGCCTACCACAGGTCTATGTTTATCTCTATCACAGGGTTTAGCAATTCTAGCAGTTTCACCAGAGAATTGAATAACATGCCCATCAATATTATCAGACAAGAGATCTTTAACAATAGCAATATTGGGTTCTACTTTGACTTGCTCAGGAGGTGTATAAGTCCTAGTATTGCTTTTACGAACAACAGTTGAAGCTTTAGCATGATCCTTCATTCTAACAGGGAAAGGTGGTTTCTCAACATAAGAAGTAGGAACAATAGGATCATTATAAGTGACAATCTTTTCTTCAACTTTAATAGGTGCAGCTACTTTTACTTCTATGGGAGGATGATATTTAAACCACTTCTCCTTGGGGAGATCAACATAAGTAGCAAAAGATTCACAGAAAGAAGCTACTATCTCAGAGTCAAGTCCATATTTAGTGCTAAACTTACGGAAAATATCGGTATCCATAAAAGATTTAACACAATCAAACTTAGGTGTCATACCTGACTCCTTACCTTCGTCGAGGTCCCAATCTTCAGAGTTGCGTTTAATTCTATCCAATAAATTCCATCCAAATTCAATAGGCTTCATCATAAAAGAGCCAGCACAAGAAGTATCGAGCATGGTGCGATTGTTATCAGAAAGCCGAGCATAAAAATTCTGGAGAATTGTCAATTTTGAGAGCTCATGATTGGGGCATGAATATAACATTGATTTAAGCCTCCCCCAAGCTTGAGCGATGCTTTCTCCTTCGCGAGGCCAAAAATTATATATATAATTGCGATCACGATGAACAAGATGCATAGGGTAATACTTTTGATGAAATTCCAATTTCACTCTTTTATAGTTCCATGATCTCGTATCATTACATAGCCCTATACCATGTCAATGCGTCTCCCTCCAATGATAAAGGGAAAGCCTTCTTCTTAACAACATCATCGGGTATACCTGCAAGCTTAAATAGTCCACAAATATCATCCACATAGCGTAGATGTTCGTCAGGATGCTTTGTTCCATCTCCTGCAAAAGTGTTAGCTAGCAGTTTTTCCATCATACCCGAAGGAATTCAAAAGGAGTTTCATTTTCAATAGGTTCAGTAGGTTCGGTAGGTTGAGGAGCAACTATTCGCTCAACTGGACGGGGTGAAGATACCCCGAACAAGCCCCTCAGACAATTACTTTCCATAGTAACAAGTGACAGAAAATTTCAGCACACTAAATAAATTTTTCCTTACCAAATTCCACCTACCAAAGGCGCTTCACTCCCCGGCAACGGCGCCAGAAAAGAGTCTTGATGACCCACAAGTATAGGGGATCTATCGTAGTCCTTTCGATAAGTAAGAGTGTCGAACCCAACGAGGAGCAGAAGGAAATGATAAGCGGTTTTCAGCAACATATTCTCTGCAAGTACTGAAATAAGTGGTAACAGATAGTTTTGTGATAGGATAAATGGTAACGAGCAACAAGTAACAAAAGTAAATAAAGTGCAGCAAGGTGGCCCAATCCTTTTTGTAGCAAAGGACAAGCCTGGACAAACTCTTATAATAGGAAAAGCGCTCCCGAGGACACATGGGAATATCGTCAAGCTAGTTTTCATCACGCTCATATGATTCGCGTTCGGTACTTTGATAATTTGATATGTGGGTGGACCGGTGCTTGGGTACTGCCCTTACTTGGACAAGCATCCCACTTATGATTAACCTCTATTGCAAGCATCCGCAACTACAACAAAAGTATTAAGGTAAACCTAACCATAGCATGAAACATATGGATCCAAATCAGCCCCTTACGAAGCAACGCATAAACTAGGGTTTAAGCTTCTGTCACTCTAGCAACCCATCATCTACTTATTACTTCCCAATGCCTTCCTCTAGGCCCAAATAATGGTGAAGTGTTATGTAGTCGACGTTCACATAACACCACTAGAGGTTAGACAACATACATCTTATCAAAATATCGAACGAATACCAAATTCACATGACTACTAATAGCAAGACTTCTCCCTTGTCCTCAGGAACAAACGTAACTACTCACAAAGCATATTCATGTTCATAATCAGAGGGGTAATAATGTGCATAAAGGATCTGAACATATGATCTTCCACCAAATAAACCAACTAGCATCAACTACAAGGAGTAATCAACACTACTAGCAACCTACTAGCACCAATCCCGGACTTGGAGACAAGAATTGGATACAAGAGATGAACTAGGGTTTGGAGATGAGATGGTGCTGGTGAAGATGTTGATGGAGATTGCCCTCTCCCGATGAGAGGAGCGTTGGTGATGACGATGGTGATGATTTCCCCCTCCCGGAGGGAAGTGTCCCCGGCAGAACAGCTCTGCCGGAGCCCTAGATTGGTTCCGCCAAGGTTCCGCCTCGTGGCGGCGGAGTCTCGTCCCGAAAGGTTCTATTCTATTTTTTTCTCATCGAAAGACTTCATATGGGAGAAGATGGACGTCGGAGATCCACCAAGGGGGCCATGAGGTAGGGGGGCACGCCCAGGGGGGCGCGCCCCCAGCCTCGTGAGCAGGGTGTGGGCCCCCTGGCCTTCATATTTGGCGACGATTTTTCTTTATTTATTTTAAGGTATTCCGTGGAGTTTCAGGACTTTTGGAGTTGCGCAGAATAGTCCTTCAATATTTGCTCCTTTTCCAGCCCAGAATTCTAGCTGCCGGCATTCTCCCTCTTCATGTAAACCTTGTAAAATAAGAGAGAATAGCCATAAGTATTGTGACATAACGTGAAATAACAGCCCATAATGCAATAAATATTGACATAAAAGCATGATGCAAAATGGACGTATCAATGTACAGGTGCTGTTCACGAGGGTTTGCGTGATTCTCATATTGGTTTGATAAACCTTGGTTCTCACTGAGGGAAATACTTATCTCTATTGTACTGCATCTCCCCTCCTCTTCAGGAAAAATCCCAATGCAGCTCACATGTAGCTCGTACCATGTGCCACAACAATGTTGATATATATGGAACCTACTTAGCAATGATATTGGTACTTCCTGGATGTATGATATGCTAATACATATGTGTATCCTTTGTAAAGTATAGTGCAACATGGGGCTTGTAGAAGTGCAACCCACCCAAATATCACTAATCAGTCTCAGTTGGATGGTGAGTTAGTAATGCATTGCTTATAAGCACCACGAGGTAACCAACACTGATGGGTTGGACCGCACTGCTATGCAGCATCACCGATCAGTCGCCTAACCTGTGTGTGATATTTATCTCATCACTGACCGCGAGCACAGATGGGTCAGAAGCCGTGAGTGATGATATGATTTGGCTGGTGAGTGCTATTTGGCTCTATAGTAGCATGTGTGCAAGTTTTCTTAAGCTTGTTTTCATTTTCTTTTTTCTTGAAGGGTAATACCAACGCACTAATTCACTAGTAGAAAAAGGGTCTAATGTTCAGCTCATTAGTCCCAGTTTGTATTTGAGCCGGCACTAATGTGACCATTAGTGCCGGTTCCAACGGCTAGGTGGGCCGCTCTCAGTAGTACCGGTTCGTGGTGAACCTTTACCACCGGTTCGTGCCACGAACCGGTACTGAAGAGAGTGGTGGTAGGATGTTGTCACACTAGGTCCGCTCTAGCACCTTTAGTATCGGTTCGTGCCATGAACCGGTAGTAAAGGTACTCATATATAAACCCTTCGTCCCCCTGAGCTCGCCTTGTTCTTCCCCTTTCCCCTCTCCTCTCTGTTATTCCCCTCTTCCTCGAGCTCATCACACATTTTGCCCAAATTTTGTCAAGATTTGAAGGCCCCCATCCATTCAAGAGATCACAAAGGTTAGCAACTTTGTCCTTTCATCTCTCATTGCTAGATTAGCTCTTCCAATGCTTTATATAGTGATTAATTTGTGGGTTTTAGTAATTTGGGAGGAATTATATGTGGTAGTTTATTTGATTTATATGCAATTTGAGCTCAAAATAACTCTTAGTTTGCATATGTAGGTTTGGTTTACTTAGTGCCTTCCTGTCTACGTCCTAACCACCGTCGATCGTCCGCGCCGACCCGTCGCCGGCACCATCTTGTGGTGAGCCTCTTGTTCTTATCTTTTTTATATAAAAAAATCATGTTTGTGTGATTTAGATATATAGTTACATGTATAATTATCTTACCCATACGTTGTTTGTTATACATAGTGCCATGGTTTTGATATCCGTCCTCGTCGGCCCTCGTCCGTGTTATGATTCGGATGTGGTACATTCTCTTTTAAAACTATTTGTTGCATTTTGTGTTTATGACAAATTATGCCCATCAAGTTCACATAGATATTTTTATCTAGGAGGTATGTGAACCGGAAATTCCAACCGACCCTATTGTCGAGAGGTTAAATTTAGCTGAAAGAGAAAATAAGTATTCGAAAGAAAAATTGAAAAGAATTGAGGGGGAGAAGATGCAATTGGAGCTACATGTTGTCGATGTCGTCGATGATCACAAGATCAAGATGGAGAAAATGCACTTGAAGATTAGAAAATATGCCATTGATAGTGAGGCTTGGTATTATTATGCTGTTGGGTCAATTGTTACCTTAGTTGCGATCTTGATCGCATTTGTTGTTGCATTTACATGGTTTAGCTAGAGAGTTATTTGTATGTTGCATTTAAGTGTTGTATGAACTTTATGTATGAACTTGTATTGATTTGGTCTTTTCAGTGTTGTGTAATGAAGATGAGCCGACAATGGATGTACGATGACCGATGATCTCCCCAGTTCATTAATGGCGTCATACTTTTCTGATTGCGGCTGAGGCAAACAAGCGGACGGATGGTTTTATGCCTTGTTCATGTGCTGGCTGTAAGAATGATCGGAATTACTCTAAGTTAAAAACCATTCACATCCACCTGTTTGGGTCTGGTTTCATGCCCCACTATAGTGTTTGGACCAAGCACAGAGAAAGAGGGGTTATGATGGAAGACAATGAAGAAGAAGAGGACGACGACATCTATCCTGGCCATGGGTTCCCTGAATATGATGGTACAACAATGGGGGAAGAAGTTGAGCCGGCAATGCGGGAAGAAGCTGAGCTGGCAATGAAGGAAGAAGTTGAAGAAGAGGCATTAGATGAGCCCGCTGATGATCTAGGTCGGGCCATTGCCGATGCAAAGAGAAACTGCACAAGTGAAAATGAGAAGAAGTTGCAGCGCATGTTAGAGGATCACAAGAAATTGTTGTACCCGAATTGCGAAGAAAACAAGAAAAAGCTGGGCACCACACTGGAATTGCTGCAATGGAAGGCAGAGAATGGTGTATCTGACAAGGGACTTGGAAAGTTTCTGGTAATGATACAGAATATGCTTCCAAAGGACAACGAATTGCCCGAGAGTACGTACGAAGCAAAGAAGGATGTCTGCCCTCTAGGGTTAGAGGTGCAGATACATGCATGCCCTAATGACTGCATCCTCTACCGCGGTGAGTATGAGGATTTGAACGCGTGCCCGGTATGCGGTGCATTGCGCTATAAGATCAGCCGCGATGACCCTGGCGATGTCGAGGGCGAGCGCCCCAGGAAGAAGATTCCTGCCAAGGTGATGAGGTATGCTCCTATAATACCACGGTTAAAACATTTGTTCCAAAACAAAAAGCATGCCAAGGTGATGCGATGGCACAGAGAAGACCGTAAGAAAGACGAAAAGTTGAGAGTACCCGCTCACGGGTTGCAGTGGAGAAAAATTGAGAGAAAGTACAGGGAGGAGTTTGCAGGTGAAGCAAGGAACGTATGGTTTGGTCTAAGCGCAGATGGCATTAATCCTTTTGGGGAGCAGAGCAGCAACCATAGCACCTGGCATGTGACTCTATGTATGTATAACCTTCCTCCTTAGTTGTGCATGAAGCGGAAGTTCATTATGATGCCACTGCTCATCCAAGGCCCTAAGCAACCCATCAACAACATTGATGTGTACGTAATGCCATTAGTTGAGGAACTCTTACAGTTGTGGAATGGAAAAGGTGTACATGCATGGGATGAGCTCAAACAGGAAGAATTTGACCTAAGGCCTCGTCTGGTAGAAGTGGATCGGAGGGGTTTTTTGCAGATTTTCCTCGTGGCCCAGAACCCTCACAAATCCCCATTAGCCCATTTGGTACGCGGGGTTTCGGCGGCCCAACCCCCTCTGATCCGCTCCTGTACCCCCCTTACCATGGGGTTCAGAGCCCTCGAGGGGTGAGGCGCGGATTTGGGAGGAGACGAAGTCGTCCGTTGCCTGCTCACCATGCCGCCGACCGCCGCCTGCTCACCACGCTGATACGTCTCTGTCGTATCTATAATCTTTGATTTTTCCATGCCAATATTATTCAACTTTCATATACTTTTGGCAACTTTTTATACTATTTTTTGGGACTAACATATTGATCTAGTGCCCAGTGTCAGTTCCTATTTGTTGCATGTTTTATGTTTCGCAGAAACCCAATATCAAATGGAGTCCAAACGGGATAAAAATGGACGGAAAATTATTTTGGAATATTTGTGATTTTTGGGAGGAAGAATCAACACGAGACGGTGCCCGAGGGGGCCACGAGACATGGGGCGCGCCCTAGAGGGTCAAGCGCGCCCTGGACCCTCGTGGGCACCCCGTAAGGCGGTTGACTCTCTTATTTTGCTGCAAGAAAGCTAATTTTATGAGAAAAATCTGGGCGAAAGATTCACCCTAATCGGAGTTATGGATCTCCGGATATAAAAGAAACGGTGAAAGGGCAAAATCTAAGAACGCAGAAACAGAGAGAGACAGAGAGATAGATCCAATCTCGGAGGGGATCTCGCCCGTCCCATGCCATGGGAGCAAAGGACCAGAGGGGAGACCCTTCTCCCATCTAGGGAGGAGGTGGCGCCGGAGCGCTGTCGGGGGCCATCATCATCACCGCAATCTTCACCAACACCTCCGCCATCTTCATCAACATCTCCATCACCTTCCCTCATCTATATTCAGCGGTCCACTCTTCCGCAACCCGCTGTACCCTCTACTTGAACATGGTGCTTTGTGCTTCATATTATTATCCAATGATGTGTTGCCATCCTATGATGTCTGAGTAGATTTCCATTGTCCTATCGGTGATTGATGAATTGCTATGATTAGTTTGAGTTGCATGTTTTATTATTGGTGTTGTCCTATTGTGCCCTCCATGTCGCGCAAGCGTGAGGGATTCCCGCTGTAGGTTTGCAATATGTTCATGATTTGCTTATGGTGGGTGGCGTGAGTAACCGAAGCACAGACCCGAGTAAGTAGGTTGTTTGCGTATGGGATGAAGGGGACTTGATGCTTTAATGCTATGGTTGGGTTTTACCTTAATGATCTTTAGTAGTTGCGGATGCTTGCTAGAGTTCCAATCATAAGTGCATATGATCCAAGAAGAGAAAGTATGTTAGCTTATGCCTCTCCCTCAAATAGAATTGCAATAGTGATTACCGGTCTAGTAACATAGTCAATTGCTTAGGGACAATTTCACAACTCCTACCACCACTTTTCCACACTCGCTATATTTACTTTATTGCTTCTTTATCTAAACAGCCCCTACTTTTTATTTACGTGTTATTTATTATCTTGCAAATCTATCCAAAAACACCTACAAAGTACTTCTAGTTTCATACTTGTTCTAGGTAAAGCGAACACTAAGCGTGCGTAGAGTCGTATCAGTGGCAGATAGGACTTGAGAGAATATTTGTTCTACCTTTAGCTCCTCGTTGGGTTCGACACTCTTACTTATCGAAAGAGGCTACAATTATCCCCTATACTTGTGGGTTATCAAGACCTTTTTCTGGCGCCGTTGCCGGGGAGTCATAGCGTGGGGTGAATATTCTCATGTGTGCATGTTTATTTTATCACTAAGTAATTTTTATTTGCTGTTCTAAGTTGTTCTTTATCTTTAGTTATGGATATGGAACAGGAAATACCAAAAAAATTAGGTGTACTTGCTACTCATGGAGATGGGGAACCTCCTAAAACCCTCGATGCTCATTATGTGAAAGATATTATGTACTACTTTGATAATCCTGAGAAAACCCCATTCAATTATGTTATGGGAGACACGTTGGATCAACGTGAATACTTTAGGGATTATCGCTTGACACAAAAAGGGAAACTATTATGGGATCAAATTTATATGTTGCGCTGGTATGCTTGGGATCTATGCTTGAGACATGATTATACTTGTTGCTCTAGGATGAAGGCTCCAAACCTTCCCTTTTCATGCAAATTTAATGATAATGAAACCTTAGCTTCTTATGCTAATGGTCTATATGATTACTATGATGTGGAACAAATAGAAGAATCACTGCTTTTATGGGTGCTTATGAGATTGAATCTATGTTTAAAGAATTTGAAGATCTTGATGATTCAGTTTATAGACCCAAAAATTTTGCTATACTTAAATATTGTTATAAGAATTATGAATACAATTACAATATTGATGCATTTATTGAGAAAGTCTCCGCTGTCCAAGAAGAGACTAATATTTTGCAGGAAGCCATGGAAGAAGAAATTGATGAAACTGTGAGCTCATTGGATGAAAAATATGATGAGGAGAGCAAAGAACAAAATGAGGAAGAGAGAATTAGCTACCTGTGCCCACTTTCTAATGAGAGTAACTCTTCGACTCATACATTGTTTAATTCCCCTTCGTACTTACCGAATGATGATTGCTACGATGATTGTTATGATCCCATTGATTCTCTTGAAATATCCCTTTTTGATGATGCTTGATATCTGTCACATCCCTAGTCTGGTATGACTTAGACTAGCTAGCCATTTGTGCATCATATTTAAATTTCATTTAAATTTGAAATGAGGATTGGTGGAACCCTCAGAATCATTTTTGAAAATGACCCAAATAAAAATTTCTCCAAAAGGGTCCAAGAAAATGCTCATGTTGCCCTCTGAAAATATTGGACAGAGATAAAAATCAAACCAATAATTTTAGGAGCTCATGGATATTTAATTTTGGCCATTTGGATTAATCCGATAAATATTTGCATTGGAAATATATTTCTATATATATGAAATATGGTCCAAAAATTATGTCATTCATAAAGGAGCTCTGGAATAATATATCTAGCTCCTGCAAAAATTGGCATAAGGTGATAAAATGATTTAATATTTTAATTAAATCAAAACAAATGTCAGAAATTAGAAAACAAAAATAAATAAAGAGGAGAGACTTACCTGGGGTTTCCCCTGTGCAGCCCAGCCAGCAGGCCGGCCCAGCCAGCAGGCGGCCCAGCCCACCTGGCCCCCCTCCTCTGTCGTCTTCCTCCCCGACAGGGGAACGGAGCGTGCCCGGCGCGCGCGCGCGCCACCGCGCCACGCCACCTCCCTCCCTGCCTGCCTGGCGCCCTTCTCGTCGCCCTCGATGCCCCGGACGACGCCACGCAGCCACCCCGACCCCCTCGCACTCTCCCTCGCCCTCATTCCCTTCCCCTGCTCTCTCTCCCTCTCACCCGAAGCACTGCCGCCGCCGCAACTCACCAACAACGCGCTCCCCGCCGTTCCCTCGCCCCTCCGTAGAGTCCCCGAGCTCCGCCGCGACCCCCTCTCCCTCCTCACCGAGCAAGCAACCCGGGGAAGCCCCGCTTCATCGCAATCGCCGTCGTCTTCAAGCTCCGGCCGACGAGATCGTCGTCGTCGCTTCGGCTGTCCCAAGCCTTCCCCGAGCTCGCCGACGACGCCGTTGGATCCGCGGTGAGCTCCTCCACCGTTCCCCTCTCTTCTCCCCCTCGTTTCCGTGCCGTAGCGCCGCTCCCCACCACGGCCGAAGCCTCTCGCCGCCGTCCATGTCGCCGTCGCCGTCTCGGCCCGCCTCCGCCCAAACCGAGCATCCCTTCGCGCTCCCAGTGCCACGAGGGTGCCGCCGAGCCCCTCAGGTGGCCTCCCCGTGCCCCGCAGCCCATTTCCGCTCGAAGCCGAACTCCGGCCGCCGCCCCGAGCTTCGCTCTGGCGAGCTCCGGCATCCCCGCGGCCTCCCGTCTGCTCCCCTGGATGCGGACGAGCCCGGGCTACGCCCCGGTGCTCTCAGACGCCGTCCCCGTGGCCTGTGGCGCGGACTCCGCCGCGTCCAGAGGTCGCCGGCGGCGAGCCCCGTTGCCTGAGCCCTGCCATGTGGGTCCGGCCCGTTAGGTGATTAGCTTAGTGCTAATCACCGCTTAACTAACCCCCCCTGACACTGACAGTGGGCCCCAGCGCCACTAACTTTTAGTTAGGATTAAATTAACCCCCTGTTTAACCCCCTGTCACTGACGTGTGGGCCCCACACGTCAGGTTTGACCCGGATCGGCCGCAGTTGACCGCTGACGTCGTGCTGACGTCATGCTGGCGCAATATATAATTTCTGGATTTAATTTAAATCAGAAAATTCCAGAAATTGTTTTAAACTTCAAAAATTCATAACAATTCAACCGTAGCTCAGATTAAAATAATTTATATATGAAAAATTATCAGAAAAATGCAATCTTTCCATCTGTACTAGTTTCATGCATGAAAAACCAACTTATACATGCTGAATATGGGAAAACACATTATGGCATATATAAGAGACTTAAATTAGAAATGCATTTGAACCTTTGGTTCAAATGGACTTCAAACCAAATGTTTACTAGTTGCATTAGCTCAAACAGCATCACATCTACATGCCATGTTCATGCATCATATTGTTGCATATGATTGTGTATTGATTGCCGGCACCGTTCCTTCTCGATAGGTCCTGCTCCGGAGACGTTCCAGAGTACCTGTCTGTGAAGCAGTGCCTCCCTTGTTGATTTACCAGGCAAGCAAACCCCCTTGTTCATTTCGATAAAACCCTACTCTCTCGCTCCTGCTCTCAGTTATTGCATTAGGACAACAACGATTCATCTGCTACTTTGTGCTGCGGTAGTTGAACCCATTCCTCTGCATGACCTGTCATTGCCACAGTAAATAGTTGAAACCCACTAGCATGTGTAGGAGTTGATTGAAGCCACTGATGTGTTCCTACCATGCTATGCCTGCTATTGCTTAGAGTTGTGTCAGGTCTGATTCATTGGGAATGAATTGGAGTGTTACGATATGTTCTGATGCTGAGAATGAAGTGTGTGTGAACACGATTTGGTAAAGGTAGCGGTGAGAGGCCATGTAGGAGTACATGGTGGGTTGTCTCACTGGAACCGTCCTTAAGCACTGAGTTCTATGTGTGTTGTCCAATGACTCGATACTACCACACATTGGGTTCCGGTAACTCGACCCCTCTCGACTTATTAACCAACTTGGTCTCTGTCCAGGAGTCGCAACTAGTTTCTGGTGTTTGTAGGTAGTGTTAGTAGTCTACCAAGTGGCACCCGGCCAGGTGGGCTTGGGACAGACTAGGCACCAGTGGCACGGTGTACCAAGCGTAGATCCATCCGGCGAGGTGGGCTTGGGAACCCTGCACACATCGTTTGGGGCCGTGAGTGAAACCCCGGCCGGATCTCCTTGCAGATGGAACCCGAATAGGCGATAAACCTGGATTAGAGTCTTGTGTGGTTAGTCAGGTCGTGGCCGACACCCTCGCCAGGCTTCCGCTTGAAGGTTGCCGAGATACATGACGTGTACATGGCGGTAAGTGGCGAGAGCGTGTGTGAAGAAGTACACCCCTGCAGGGTTAACATGATCTATTCGAATAGCCGGGTCCGCGGTTATGGACTTCTTGGATGCTTACATGGTACATAGACAACTTGAAGTGGATACTCTAAAATGCTCAAGACATGTGTGAGTGCTATGGATGGCCTTCTCGTAGGGAGACGGGGATGAATCCATAGTAGTGTATTGTGTGGTGATTAGTGGACTCGTGTGCGCCATTCACCTCAAGAGTTTCTGGTAGTCGTAGAACAGGATAGCCACAGAGTCAAAGCTGGCTTGCTGCAACTAAACCCCACATTACCCTCTTGATACAAATGCATGTATGATAGGATCTGATGTAAGTCTTGCTGAGTACCTTTGTACTCATGTTGCTTTATTTATGTTTTTGCAGCGGAGACTTCGGTCTTACTAGGGTCTCATGGACTTCGACTAGTAGCTAGTACCTCAGCTACGATCTTGATCGGATGGTGTAGATAGTCAGGCTCTTCAGCCTTTTTCATTTGTAGATGTCTGTACTCAGACATGTAATGCTTCCGCTTGTTGCTTGATTGCTCTGACTGTTGGGTCATGTGACCCCTGCTTGTAATAATGTTGTGATGGCTCTTCTGAGCCTTTATCTATATGATTGTTGAGTTATGTTGTGATGCCATGTTGTACAGCACATACTTGCATGTTATGCGTACGTGTAATGTGTATTGCTATGTGTGGGATCTGACTATCTAGTTGTTTATTCTCAGTAGCCTCTCTTACCGGGAAATGTCTCCTAGTGCTTCCACTGAGCCCTGGTAGCTTGCTACTGCTCCGGAACACTTAGGCAGGCCGGCATGTGTCCTTCTTCGATCATGTGTCTGTCCCTTCGGGGAAATGTCACGCGATGAATACCGGAGTCCTGCTAGCCCGCTACAGCCCGGTTCACCGGAGTCCTGTTAGCCCAGTGCTACAGCCTGGATTCACTCGTTGATGACCGACACGTTCGATGCTGGGTTATGGATGCCTGTCCCTGTAAGTTAGTGCCACTTTGGGTTTACGACTAGCCATGTCAGCCCGGGCTCTTTATCATATGGATGCTAGCGACACCATCATATACGTGTGCCAAAATGCGCAAACGGTCCCGGGCAAAGGTAAGGCGACACTCGTGGGAATACCGTGCGTGAGGCTGCAAAGTGATATGAGGCGTTACATGCTAGATCGATGTGGCATTGAGTCGGGGTCCTGACAATATCCTTGTGGCCAAGATGCCATTATGAATGATGCTTATGGAGACGAACTTGCTATAGTTCCTTATGTTAAACATGGAATTGTTGCTATTGCACCCACGCATGACAGTCCTATTATCTTTTTGAATTCTCTCGACTACACTATATCGGAGAAGTTTGTTCTTATTAAGGATTACATTGATGGGTTGCCTTTTACCGTTGCACATGATAATTTAGATGAATGTAATATGCATGTTCTTGCTGCTCCTACTTGCAATTATTATGAGAGAGGAACTATATCTCCACCTCTCTATGTTTCCAACACGATAGAATTGCAAGAAACTACTTATACTATGCATCGGCATTTACTATGTGTGCATGAATTGTTCTTTTATGACATGCCGATGCATAGGAAGAGAGTTAGACTTCGTTTTTGCATGATATATGTTACTTTGTGCTCACTACTAAATTACAAATCATTGTTAATTAAAATTGGCTTTGATATACCTTGGGATCCGGGTGGATTCATTACTTGAGCACTATATGCCTAGCTTAATGGCTTTAAAGAAAGCGCTGCCAGGGAGACAACTTGGAAGTTTTAGAGAGTCATTTATTTCTGTTGAGTGATTTTATTTAGTTTAAAAACAAAAAAAATAAGAGGGGGACCTAAAAACTTTTCAAAAAGGAAAGTGAAAGTGAGAAAGACAGCATTGTTGAAGTGGGAGAGCTCCTTGAACTTTGTTCATGCTCACGGAAACTTTGTGAATCTTGATTACAGAAACTTTTCATCAAAAATAATTAACCCCTTGTACAATTCCATTGTATTGTAAAAATAATGTGCTAAGGTTTGCCTTTAGGATGTTTACAATGCTTGTTGGTTTGTACGGTGCAGGACAGAAACTTTGGCTGTAGTGCGCGATTTTACAATTTTTACTGGAACGTCAAATGGTTCTGATTCTTTTTGCATTGTCTTTCTGTAAAAAAAATTATTTTTCCTAATTTTGTTAGAATTGTTGGGGTACCAGAAGTATGGTGAATGTTCAGATTGCCACAGACTCTTCTGTTTTTGACAGATTCTGTTTTTGATGCATAGTTTGCTTGTTTTGATGAAACTATCAACTTATATCAGTGGATTAAGCCATGGAAAAGTTATATTACAGTAGACACAATGAAAAAACAAAATATGAATTGGTTTGCAACAGTACTTAGAGTAGTGATTTGCTTTATTATACTAACGGATCTTACCGAGTTTTCTGTTGAAGTTTTGTGTGGATGAAGTGTTTGATCGAGGAGGTCTCGATATGAGGAAAAGGAAGAGAGGCTAGAGTTCAAGCTTGGGGATGCCCAAGGCACCCCAAGTAAATATTCAAGGAGACTCAAGCGTCTAAGCTTGGGGATGCCCCGGAAGGCATCCCCTCTTTCTTCAACAAGTATCGGTATGTTTCGTATTCGTTGCACTCATGCGATATGTGCAAGTCTTGGAGCGTCTTTTGCATTTAGTTTTCATTTTTCTTTTATGCACCATGCTGGTATGAGATAGTCCTTGGTTGATTTATAGAATGCTCATTGCACTTCACTTATATCTTTTGAGTATGGCTTTATAGAATGCTTCATGTGCTTCACTTATATCATTTGAAGTTTGGATTGCCTGTTTCTCTTCACATAGAAAACCGCCATTTGTAGAATGCTCTTTTGCTTCACTTATATTTGTTAGAGCATCGGGCATATCTTTTGTAGAAAGAATTAAACTCTCTTGCTTCACTTATATCTATTTAGAGAGATGACAGGAATTGGTCATTCACATGGTTAGTCATAAAATCCTACATAAAACGTGTAGATCACTGAATATGATATGTTTGATTCCTTGCAATAGTTTTGCGATATAAAGATGGTGATATTAGAGTCATGCTCGTGGTAGTTGTGATTAGAGAAATACTTGTGCTGAGGTTTGAATTCCCGTAGCATGCACGTATGGTGAAACGTTGTGTGATGAATTGGAGCATGGATTTATTATTGATTGTCTTCCTTATGAGTGGCGGTCAGGGACGAGTGATGATCTTTTCCTACCAATCTATCCCCCTAGGAGCATGCGCGTAGTACTTTGTTTAGAGGACTAATAGATTTTTGCAATAAGCATGTGAGTTTTTTATACTAATGTGAGTCCATGAATTATATGCACTCTCACCCTTCCATCATTGCTAGCCTCTTCAGTACCGTGCATTGCCCTTTTCTCACCCGAGAGTTGGTGCAAACTTCACCGGTGCATCCAAACCCCGTGATATGATACGCTCTATCACACATAAGCCTCCTTATATCTTCCTCAAAAAACAGCCACCATACCTACCTATCATGGCATTTCCATAGCCATTCCGAGATATATTGCCATGCAACTTCCATCATCATCATATACATGACTTGACATTCATTGTCATATTGCTTTGGCATATCGTAAGATAGCTAGCATGATGTTTTCATGGCTTGTCGGTTTTTGATGTCATTGCTACGCTAGATCATTGCACATCCCGGTACACCGCCGGAAGCATTCATATAGAGTCATATCTTTATTCTAGTATCGACTTGTAATATTGAGTTGTAAGTAAATAAAAGTGTGATGATCATTATTATAGAGCATTGCCCCATAAAAAAATAAAAAAAGAGAGGCCAAAGAAGCCCAAATAAAAAAGAGGGCCAAAGAAGCCCACCAAAAAAAAAAAAAAATGAGAGAAAAAGAGAAGGGGCAATGTTACTATCCTTTTACCACACTTGTGCTTCAAAGTAGCACCATGTTCTTCATATAGAGAGTCTCTTGAGTTATCACTTTCATATACTAGTGGGAATTTTCATTATAGAACTTGGCTTGTATATTCCGATGATGGGCTTCCTCAAATGCCCGAGGTCTTCATGAGCAAGCAAGTTGGATGCACACCCACTTAGTTTCAGTTTGAGCTTTCATACACTTATAGCTCTTAGTGCATCCGTTGCATGGCAATCCCTACTCCTCACATTGACATCAATTGATGGGCATCTCCATAGCCCGTTGATTAGTCGCGTCGATGTGAGACTTTCTCCCTTTTTGTCTTCTCCACACAACCTCCACCATCATATTCTATTCCACCTATAGTGCTATGTCCATGGCCTTGCGCTCATGTATTGCGTGAGAGTTGAAAAGGTTTGAGAATACTAAAGTATGAAACAATTGCTTGGCTGACACCGGGATAGGCATGAGGGGTACCTTGTGTTAAGAAAAGGGAGCATACACGACTATATGATTTTGTAGGGATAACATTCTGGAAGCATTGATATTTTGAAAGACATGATTGTTTGTTGGGATGCCCTAAGTATTATTGTTTTTATGTCAAATGATAGACTATTGCTTTGAATCACTCGTGTCTTAATATTCATGCCATGATTAACATATGATCAAGATTATGCTAGGTAGCATTCCCGATCAAAAATTATCTTTTTATCATTTACCTACTCGAGGACGAGCAGGAATTAAGCTTGGGGATGCTTATACATCTCCGTCGTATCTATAATCTTTGATTGTTCCATGCCAATATTATTCAACTTTCATATACTTTTGGCAACTTTTTATACCATTTTTTGGGACTAACATATTGATCTAGTGCCCAGTGCAAGTTCCTGTTTGTTGCATGTTTTAGGTTTCGCAGAAACCCAATATTAAACGGAGTCCAAACGGGATAAAAATGGATGGAGAATTATTTTGGAATCTTTGTGATTTTTGGGAGGAAGAATCAACGCGAGACGGTGCCCGAGGGGGCCACGAGACAGGGGGCGCGCCCCAGAGGGGCAGGTGCGCCCTGGACCCTCGTGGGCACCCCGTAAGGCAGTTGAGGCTCTTCTTTTGCTGCAAGAAAGCTAATTTTATGAGAAATCTGAAGGAAATATGCCCTAGAGGCAATAATAAAGTTATTATTTATTTCCTTATTTCATGATAAATGTTTATTATTCATGCTAGAATTGTATTAACCGGAAACATAATACATGTGTGAATACATAGACAAACAAAGTGTCACTAGTATGCCTCTACTTGACTAGCTCGTTAATCAAAGATGGTTATGTTTCCTGACCATGAACAATGAGTTGTTATTTGAGTAACGAGGTCACATCATTAGTTGAATGATCTGATTGACATGACCCATTCCATTAGCTTAGCACCTGATCGTTTAGTATGTTGCTATTGCTTTCTTCATGACTTATACATGTTCCTATGACTATGAGATTATGCAACTCCCGTTTACCGGAGGAACACTTTGGGTACTACCAAACGTCACAACGTAACTGGGTGATTATAAAGGAGTACTACAGGTGTCTCCAATGGTCGATGTTGGGTTGGCGTATTTCGAGATTAGGATTTGTCACTCCGATTGTCGGAGAGGTATCTCTGGGCCCTCTCGGTAATACACATCACATAAGCCTTGCAAGCATTACAACTAATATGTTAGTTGTGAGATGATGTATTACGGAACGAGTAAAGAGACTTGCCGGTAACGAGATTGAACTAGGTATTGGATACCGACGATCGAATCTCGGGCAAGTAACATACCGATGACAAAGGGAACAACGTATGTTGTTATGCGGTCTGACCGATAAAGATCTTCGTAGAATATGTAGGAGCCAATATGGGCATCCAGGTCCCGCTATTGGTTATTGACCAGAGACGTGTCTCGGTCATGTCTACATTGTTCTCGAACCCGTAGGGTCCGCACGCTTAAGGTTACGATGACAGTTATATTATGAGTTTATGCATTTTGATGTACCGAAGGTTGTTCGGAGTCCCGGATGTGATCACGGACATGACGAGGAGTCTCGAAATGGTCGAGACATAAAGATTGATATATTGGAAGTCTATGTTTGGACATCGGAAGTGTTCCGGGTGAAATCGGGATTTTACCGGGTTACCGGGAGGTTACCGGAACCCCCCGGGAGCCATATGGGCCATCATGGGCCTTAGTGGAAAGGAGAAAGGGGCAGCCCAAGGGGGCTGCGCGCCTCCCCCCTTCCCCTAGTCCTATTAGGACTAGGAGAGGTGGCCGGCCACCCCTCTCCCTCTTTCCCCCTTGGGAATCCTAGTTGGAATAGGATTGGGGGGGGAGTCCTACTCCCGGTAGGAGTAGGACTCCTCCTGCGCCTCTCCCTCTTGGCCGGCGCCCCTCCCCCCTTGGCTCCTTTATATACGGAGGCAGGGGCACCTCTAAACACACAAGTTGACACAAGTTGATCCACGTGATCGATTCCTTAGCCGTGTGCGGTGCCCCCTGCCACCATATTCCTCGATAATACTGTAGCGGAGTTTAGGCGAAGCCCTGCTGCTGTAGTTCATCAAGATCGTCACCACGCCGTCGTGCTGACGAAACTCTTCCCCGACACTTTGCTGGATCGGAGTCCGGGGATCGTCATCGAGCTGAACGTGTGCTCGAACTCGGAGGTGCCGTAGTTTCGGTGCTTGATCGGTTGGATCGTGAAGACGTACGACTACTTCCTCTACGTCGTGTCATCGCTTCCGCAGTCGGTCTGCGTTGGGTACGTAGACAACACTCTCCTCTCGTTGCTATGCATCACATGATCCTGTGTGCGCGTAGGAAATTTTTGAAATTACTACGAAACCCAACAGTGGCATCCGAGCCTAGGTTATTGATGTTGATGTTATATGCACGAGTAGAACACAAGTGAGTTGTGGACGATACAAGTCATACTGCCTACCAGCATGTCATATTTTGGTTCGGCGGTATTGTTGGACGAGACGACCCGGACCAACCTTACGCGTACGCTTACGCGAGACCGGTTCCCTCGACGTGCTTTGCACAGAGATGGCTTGCGGGCGACTGTCTCTCCAACTTTAGTTGAACCAAGTATGGCTACGCCCGGTCCTTGCGAAGGTTAAAACGGAGTCTATTTGACAAACTATCGTTGTGGTTTTGATGCGTAGGTGAGATTGGTTCTTACTTAAGCCCGTAGCAGCCACGTAAAACATGCAACAACAAAGTAGAGGACGTCTAACTTGTTTTTGCAGGGCATGTTGTGATGTGATATGGTCAAGGCATGATGCTGAATTTTATTGTATGAGATGATCATGTTTTGTAACCAAGTTATCGGCAACTGGCAGGAGCCATATGGTTGTCGCTTTATTGTATGCAATGCAATCGCGATGTAATGCTTTACTTTATTACTAAACGGTAGTGATAGTCGTGGAAGCATAAGATTGGCGAGACGACAACGATGCTACGATGGAGATCAAGGTGTCGCGCCGGTGACGATGGTGATCATGACGGTGCTTCGGAGATGGAGATCACAAGCACGAGATGATGATGGCCATATCATATCACTTATATTGATTGCATGTGATGTTTATCTTTTTATGCATCTTATCTTGCTTTGATTGACGGTAGCATTATAAGATGATCTCTCATTAAATTATCAAGAAGTGTTCTCCCTGAGTATGCACCGTTGCCAAAGTTCGTCGTGCCCAGACACCACGTGATGATCGGGTGTGATAAGCTCTACGTCCATCTACAACGGGTGCAAGCCAGTTTTGCACACGCAGAATACTCAGGTTAAACTTGACGAGCCTAGCATATGCAGATATGGCCTCGGAACACGGAGACCGAAAGGTCGAGCGTGAATCATATAGTAGATATGATCAACATAACGATGTTCACCATTGAAACTACTCCATCTCACGTGATGATCGGTTATGGTTTAGTTGATTTGGATCACGTGATCACTTAGAGGATTAGAGGGATGTCTATCTAAGTGGGAGTTCTTAAGTAATATGATTAAATTGAACTTAAATTTATCATGAACTTAGTCCTGGTAGTATTTTGCAAATCATGTTGTAGATCAATAGCTCGCGTTGTTGCTTCCCTGTGTTTATTTTGATATGTTCCTAGAGAAAATTGTGTTGAAAAATGTTAGTAGCAATGTTGCGGATTTGATCCGTGATCTGAGGTTAAATCCTCATTGCTGCACAGAAGAATTATGTCCTTAATGCACCGCTAGGTGACGGACCTATTGCAGGAGCAAATGCAGACGTTATGAACGTTTGGCTAGCTCAATATGATGACTACTTGATAGTTTAAGTGCACCATGCTTAACGGCTTAGAATCGGGACTTCAAAGACGTTTTGAATGTCATGGACCATATGAGATGTTCCAGGAGTTGAAGCTAATATTTCAAGCAAATACCCGAGTTGAGAGATATGAAGTCTCCAACAAGTTCTATAGCTAAAAGATGGAGGAGAATCGCTCAACTAGTGAGCATGTGCTCAGATTGTCTGAGTACTACAATCGCTTGAATCAAGTGGGAGTTAATCTTCCAGATAAGATAGTGATTGACAGAATTCTCTAGTCACCATCACCAAGTTAGTAGAACTTCGTGATGAACTATGACATGCAAGGGATAACGGAAACGATTCCCAAGCTCTTCGTAATGCGGAAATTGACGAAGGTAGAAATCGAGAAAAACATCAAGTGTTGATGGTAGACAAGACCACTAGTTTCAAGAAAAGGGGCAGAAGGAAGAAGGGGAACTTCAAGAAGAACAGCAAGCAAGTTGCTGCTCAAGTGAAGAAGCCCAAGTCTGATCCTAAGCCTGAGACTAAGTGTTTCTACTGCAAAGGGACTGGTCACTGGAAGCGGATCTACCCCAAGTGATTGGCGGATAAGAAGGATGGCAAAGTGAACATAAGTATATTTGATATACATGTTATTGATGTGTACTTTACTAGTGTTTATCGCAAACCCTCAGTATTTGATACTAGTTCAGTTGCTAAGATTAGTAACTCGAAACGGGAGTTGCAGAATAAACAGAGACTAGTTAAGGGTGAAGTGACGATGTGTGTTGGAAGTGGTTCCAAGATTGATATGATCATCGTCACACACTCCCTATACTTTCGGGATTAGTGTTGAACCTAAATAAGTGTTATTTGGTGTTTGCGTTGAGCATGAATATGATTTGATCATGTTTATTGTAATACGATTATTCATTTAAGTAAGAGAATAAATTGTTGTTCTGTTTACATGAATAGAACCTTATATGGTTACACACCCAATGAAAATAGTTTGTTGGATCTCGATCGTAGTGATACACATAATCATAATATTGAAACCAAAAGATGCAAAGTTAATAATGATAAGTGCAACTTGTTTGTAGCACTGCCGTTTAGGTCATATTGGTGTAAAGCGCATGAAGAAACTCCATACTGATGGAATTTTGGAATCACTTGATTATGAATCACTTGATGCTTGCGAACTGTGCCTTTTGGGCAAGATGACTAAAACTCCGTTCTCCGGAACAATGGAACGAGCTACTGACTTATTGGAAATAATACATACCGATGTATGCGATCCAATGAGTGCTGATGCTCGTGGCAAGCATCGTTGTTTTCTGACCTTCACAAGATGATTTGAGCAGATATGGGTATATCTACTTGATGAAACATAAGTCTGAAATAGTTGAAAGGTTCAAAGAATTTCAGAGTGAAGTGGAAAAATCATCGTAACAAGAAAATAAAGTTTCTGCGATCTGATCGCGGAGACAAATATTTGAGTTACGAGTTTGGTCTTCAATTAAAACAATGTGGAATAGTTTCACAGCTCACGCCACCTGGAACACCACATCGTTATGGTGTGTCCGAACGTCGTAACCGCACTTTATTTGATATGGTGCGATCTATGATATCTCTTTACCACTATCGTTTTGGGGTTATGCATTAGAGACAGCTGCATTCACGTTTTAAAATAGGGCACCATCTAAATCCGTTGAGACGACACTGTATGAACTATGGTTTAGCAGTAAACCTAACCTGTTGTTTCTTAAAGTTTGGGGCTGCGATGCTTATGTGAAAAAGTTTCATCCTGATAAGCTCGAACCCAAATCGGAGAAGTGCGTCTTCATACCCAAAGGAAATTGTTGGGTACACCTTCTATCACAGATCCGAAGGCAAGACATTCGTTGCTAAAATGGATCCTTTCCAGAGAAGGAGTTTCTCTCGAAAGAAGTGAGTGGGAGGAGAGTAGAACTTGATGAGGTAATTATACCTTCTCCCTTATTGGAAAGTAGTTCATCACAGAAATCAGTTCCAGTGATTCCTACACCAATAAGTGAGGAAGTTAATGATGATGATCATCAAACTTCAGATCAAGTTACTACCAAACCTCGTAGGTCTTCCAGAGTAAGATCCGCACCAGAGTGGTACGGTAATCATGTTCTGGAAGTCATGTTACTAGACCATGATGAACCTACGAACTATGAGGAAGCAATGATGAGCCCAGATTCCGCGAAATGGTTTGAGGCCATGAAATCTGAGATATGATCCATGTATGAGAACAAAGTTTGGACTTTGGTTGACTTGCCCGATGATCAGCAAGCAATTGAGAATAAATGGATCTTCAAGAGGAAGACGGACGCTGATAGTAGTGTTACTATCTACAAAGCTAGAATTGTCGCAAAAAGGTTTTCGACAAGTTCAAGGTGTTGACTACGATGAGATTTTCTCACTCGTATCTATGCTTAAGTCTGTCCGAATCATGTTAGCAATTGCCGCATTTTATGAAATCTGGCAAATGGATAAACAAAACTGCATTCCTTAATGGATTTATTAAAGAAGAGTTGTATATGATGCAACCAGAAGGTTTTGTCAATCCTAAAGGTACTAACAAAATGTGCAAGCTCCAGCGATCCATCTATGGACTGGTGCAAGCCTCTCGGAGTTGGAATATACGCTTTGATGAGTTGATCAAAGCATATGGTTTTATACAGACTTTTTGAGAAGCCTGTATTTACAATAAAGTGAGTGGGAGCACTACAGCCTTTCTGATTAGTATATGTGAGTGACATATTGTTGATCAGAAATGATGTAGAATTTTTCTGCAAAGCATAAAGGAGTGTTTTAAAGGAGTTCTTTAAAAGGAAAAGACCTCAGTAAAAGCTACTTACATATTAAGCATCAAGATCTATTGAGATAGATCAAGACGCTTGATAAGATTTTCAATGAGTACATACCTTGGCAAGATTTTGAAATAGTTCAAAATGGAACAGTCAAAGAAAGAGTTCTTGCCTGTGTTGCAAAGGTATGAAATTGAGTAAGACTCAAATCCCGACCACAGCAGAAAATAGAAAAAATGAAAAGTCATTCCCTGTGCCTCAGTCATAGGTTCTATAAAGTATGCTATGCTATGTACCAGACCTATTGTATACCTTACTCTGAATTTGGCAAGAGAGTACAATAGTGATCTAGGAGTAGATCACTGGACATTGGTCAAGAATATCCTTAGTAAGGACTAAGGAGATGTTTCTCGATTATGGAGGTGATAAAAGAGTTTGTTGTAAAAGTTACACTAAGTCTCAACCTGGATACATATTGAAAGTGGGAGCAATTAGCTAGAGTAGCTCCGTGCAGAGCATTGTTGACATAAATATTTGCAAAATACTTACGGATCTGAATGTGACAGACCCGTTGACTAAGATTCTCTCACAAGCAAAACATGATCGCACCTTAGTACTCCTTGGGTGTTAATCACATAGCGATGTGAACTAGATGACTGAATCTAGTAAAACCCTTTGGGTGTTGATCACATATCGATGTGAACTATGGGTGTTAATCACATGGTGATGTGAACTATTGCTGTTAAATCACATGGCGATGTGAACTAGATTATTGACTCTAGTGCAAGTGGGAGACTGAAGGAAATATGCCCTAGAGGCAATAATAAAGTTATTATTTATTTCCTTATTTCATGATAAATGTTTATTATTCATGCTAGAATTGTATTAACCGGAAACATAATACATGTGTGAATACATAGACAAACAAAGTGTCACTAGTATGCCTCTACTTGACTAGCTCGTTAATCAAAGATGGTTATGTTTCCTGACCATGAACAATGAGTTGTTATTTGAGTAACGAGGTCACATCATTAGTTGAATGATCTGATTGACATGACCCATTCCATTAGCTTAGCACCTGATCGTTTAGTATGTTGCTATTGCTTTCTTCATGACTTATACATGTTCCTATGACTATGAGATTATGCAACTCCCGTTTACCGGAGGAACACTTTGGGTACTACCAAACGTCACAACGTAACTGGGTGATTATAAAGGAGTACTACAGGTGTCTCCAATGGTCGATGTTGGGTTGGCGTATTTCGAGATTAGGATTTGTCACTCCGATTGTCGGAGAGGTATCTCTGGGCCCTCTCGGTAATACACATCACATAAGCCTTGCAAGCATTACAACTAATATGTTAGTTGTGAGATGATGTATTACGGAACGAGTAAAGAGACTTGCCGGTAACGAGATTGAACTAGGTATTGGATACCGACGATCGAATCTCGGGCAAGTAACATACCGATGACAAAGGGAACAACGTATGTTGTTATGCGGTCTGACCGATAAAGATCTTCGTAGAATATGTAGGAGCCAATATGGGCATCCAGGTCCCGCTATTGGTTATTGACCAGAGACGTGTCTCGGTCATGTCTACATTGTTCTCGAACCCGTAGGGTCCGCACGCTTAAGGTTACGATGACAGTTATATTATGAGTTTATGCATTTTGATGTACCGAAGGTTGTTCGGAGTCCCGGATGTGATCACGGACATGACGAGGAGTCTCGAAATGGTCGAGACATAAAGATTGATATATTGGAAGTCTATGTTTGGACATCGGAAGTGTTCCGGGTGAAATCGGGATTTTACCGGGTTACCGGGAGGTTACCGGAACCCCCCGGGAGCCATATGGGCCATCATGGGCCTTAGTGGAAAGGAGAAAGGGGCAGCCCAAGGGGGCTGCGCGCCTCCCCCCTTCCCCTAGTCCTATTAGGACTAGGAGAGGTGGCCGGCCACCCCTCTCCCTCTTTCCCCCTTGGGAATCCTAGTTGGAATAGGATTGGGGGGGGAGTCCTACTCCCGGTAGGAGTAGGACTCCTCCTGCGCCTCTCCCTCTTGGCCGGCACCCCTTCCCCCTTGGCTCCTTTATATACGGAGGCAGGGGCACCTCTAAACACACAAGTTGACAAGTTGATCCACGTGATCGATTCCTTAGCCGTGTGCGGTGCCCCCTGCCACCATATTCCTCGATAATACTGTAGCGGAGTTTAGGCGAAGCCCTGCTGCTGTAGTTCATCAAGATCGTCACCACGTCGTCGTGCTGACGAAACTCTTCCCCGACACTTTGCTGGATCGGAGTCCGGGGATCGTCATCGAGCTGAACGTGTGCTCGAACTCGGAGGTGCCGTAGTTTCGGTGCTTGATCGGTTGGATCGTGAAGACGTACGACTACTTCCTCTACGTCGTGTCATCGCTTCCGCAGTCGGTCTGCGTTGGGTACGTAGACAACACTCTCCTCTCGTTGCTATGCATCACATGATCCTGTGTGCGCGTAGGAAATTTTTTGAAATTACTACGAAACCCAACAAAATCTGGGCGAAAGATTCACCCCAATCGAAGTTATGGATCTTCGGATATAAAAGAAATGGTGAAAGGGCAAAATCTAAGAACGTAGAAACAGAGAGAGACAGAGAGATAGATCCAATCTCGGAGGGGCTCTCACCCCTCCCATGCCATGGGAGCAAAGGACCAGAGGGGAGACCCTTCTCCCATCTTGGGAGGAGGTCAAGGAAGAAGAAGAAGAAGGGGGGATCTCTCCCCCTTGCTTCCGGTGGCGCCGGAGGGCTGCCGGGGGCCATCATCATCACCGCGATCTTCACCAACACCTCCGCCATCTTCACCAACATCTCCATCACCTTCCCTCATCTATATTCAGCGGTCCACTCTCCCGCAACCCGCTGTACCCTCTACTTGAACATGGTGCTTTATGCTTCATATTATTATCCAATGATGTGTTGCCATCCTATTATGTCTGAGTAGATTTTCGTTGTCCTATCGGCGATTGATGAATTTCTATGATTGGTTTGAGTTGCATGTTTTATTATTGGTGTTGTCCTATTGTGCCCTCCGTGTTGCGCAAGCGTGAGGGATTCCCGCTGTAGGGTTTGCAATATGTTCATGATTTGCTTATGGTGGGTGGCGTGAGTGACAGAAGCACAGACCCGAGTAAGTAGGTTGTTTGCGTATGGGATAAAGGGGACTTGATGCTTTAATGCTATGGTTGGGTTTTACATTAATGATCTTTAGTAGTTGCTGATGCTTGCTAGAGTTCCAATCATAAGTGCATATGATCCAAGAAGAGAAAGTATGTTAGTTTATGCCTCTCCCTCAATTAGAATTGCAATAGTTATTACCGGCTAGTAACGTAGTGAATTGCTTAGGGACAATTTCACAACTCCTACCACCACTTTTCCACTCTCGCTATATTTACTTTATTGCTTCTTTATCTAAACATCCCCTACTTTTTATTTACGTGTTCTTTATTATCTTGCAAACCTATCCAACAACACGTACAAAGTACTTCTAGTTACATACTTGTTCTAAGTAAAGCGAACACTAAGCGTGCGTAGAGTCGTATCAGTGGCAGATAGGACTTGAGAGAATATTTGTTCTACCTTTAGCTCCTCATTGGGTTCGACACTCTTACTTATCGAAAGAGGCTACAATTATCCCCTATACTTGTGGGTTATTAGACGCCGCCGCCCGCCGCCTGCTCACCACGCCGCCGCCCGACGCCTTGACTCCGGCGTACTGGCCTTCTCCCCAGCAGTAAGTCGTCGCCTCCCCTCACCCCGCCTCCCGTCCTTTCCCCCTCATTATCTAGATTTCTTCCATCCGCCTAGCCATGGCTGAACCTCGTCCTCCCTGGAGAGCTCGCCTAGCACGTCGTATGGGAGGGCACCAAGGCCATCACCATGTTCACCTCGTCCTAGATGGCTAGATACGCTTTGTGTGTTTATCTGTAGTTAGCTGCTGGATTGTGCCCTGACTAGATGTTTTCTTTGTAGTGGAACATCACAAACATGTAATTTCCCCTCTGAAGAAAGCCATGTTGCTGCTTGGATGTTGGACGTGTTCTGATGGTTTGACTGATGTTTGTTGAATGCTTGCTGAAGCCGTTGGTTGTGAGAACTGAATTCTGTGGTGCAAACCTAGATTGAGAAATAATGATGCACTTCTGTATGAGTGATTTGATTTTTACTAGGCGCTTGAATCGACAGATTAATTTTTACTAGATTGAGAAATAATGATGCACTTTTGTCTGTGGTGCAAACCGAACTGTTTGCCTTGCATGTTCTGTTCTTGTTTTTGTACTCCAGTACTCTGCAATTAGTATACCACCACCAGCAGCAGCTTGTCTTAAATGTCACGGACTCTGCTTATGTATCTCCAAGTAGTGGTTGTAGTCGTTCGAGTGCTAGATGATTGCCAACATTTGTTGTTTCGTAGGTTGTAAGGACTGAGCTTGTTGATTTTGCAAACTGGTATCTATCTAGAATGTTGCAGTTCTGGTTCTATCTCTATATCAGTGATGGTTTGATTGATGTTTGCTTTTCTACTCATTTGAACTGAACACAACCTTGTCTGGCCATTTGTATTCTGTCTGCGATTTCTAGTGCTAATTATATGACGGAGCTAACTGAACCATTAGAGCAAGTTGATGGGCTGAGAAAATCCAGTTTATTTTGGTGGCATATCTCTGTACTAGAGTAAATTGATGGAGCTAACATAACAACATATCCAGTTTATATGTGGGAGGGTAATGTATACTTGGATCTGCTAGCTGAGAGGAATACTATTGAATTATGTCGCACTGATCATTCGATGTCGTCGCCGCTGAATAGTAGCAAGGTGACAGGGCATGCTTGTGTGAAGAAAAAAACTTGACAGACTGCGTTAGCAAACTTAATAAACAAAGCACCACCTTCCACATCCTCTGCCTTTAGGGCAGTCAACTGGATGTCACTTGTTGAGTGATTCAGAGTGTGATAGTTCGAAGTTTTTTCTTCTAAAAAAACTTTAAACTACTAGCGCAAATTTTAATCTTGTACTGCACTAATTAGTCAATGTTTTTTCTGTTGGCAAAGCAAGGAACTATTGTCTATATGTGCTAGCTTGCTTTGTGAATCCTTCTCACCATTGCTCCCTTTCTCTTGTGGTCAACTTAAGAGGAGAAGTGCATCCAAGCTAGGAAGAACAGAGTGTACTATACATCTGTTAGATTGGGCACATTTTTTTAACACATCTTCTGAAATTGTGTGCTTGGAAGCCTATGTTAGGGTCCTCTGTATATAAATTGTACTATAATTTTGTTGTGAATTAGGTGAATTTAAGGAACAATAGTAATTGTAGCCTTTCTATTGTGGTCCAGCATTGCTAAATAGAAAGGGACATAGCCGTAAAAAATAAATAAGAAGGGAGAAGTGCAGCCAAGATAGTGAAAGGCTGAGTCTGTTCATTTTGTTGCCTTTTAAACCCCATCAGATTGGGCCAAGCTCATCCTATTGGCAAGCACAGCTCATGTCACCTGTGACTGCCTATTAACTTGTTAATTTTATTACATTTTTTTGTGACTGCTCGGCTGTGTGCATCCAAGGACGTAGAGACCAGCAGGTTTGAACTTCCTTTTCAATAAAAATATGGAGAAAATATCAGCCTATTAACTTGTGTTGGTAGGTAAAGGTTTCACTGATACTTTAGTGAGTTGTCATACCTATTGCATCCTATACCAATGATTCCATTATGTTTTGCTCAGTATCTGAATCATGTCGATGTATAAATATAAATATTTAAAACATACTTTATAATGTATACAAGCCTTCCTCTGATGCACAATGTGGAAATGCTCCCCGATCATTGCTGCTGGGAGCTTGATGGCATCTTGTGGCGTGTCCTTCCCTTTTAATGCTGCTCCTTAGAGATCTACACTGCCTTGTATTATCATTTTGGACCAGTGATTGATGTATCCTTGTTTCTGGAAGTGTCATGTCACTTCACCCATATCGTGTATCAAAACAGTGTTGGGAACATGGTATTCTTTTGTTATTGTTTTGATCCGGCACTTATGCATTTCATTCATCTAATTACTGTAACATGTTCTGCCATTTCAAGCCATATATACTATTCAGAGAAATGTATACATTGTAATTGACTGTTCATTCTTGTTTGCATGGTTGAAGATTGGAGCAAGAAGACCGCTGTGAAAAGGGAGACATCGCCTGACATGATCAAAAAGGAGATTTTGCGTGTAGAAGTAGAGCTGATGAAGTGAAGTGTACCAGCTAATTCCTCACATCTCATTTGGGGACTGCTATGAGACTCATGTTTACAACTTGCTCAACAGCACTTTGGGCAAAATCTGATGGGTGTTTGCTGCGAAAGATTATGTTGTTATGATAAATTATGAATGTTGGGATTTGGGTTTCAAAAACATGCTGTTATGATAAATTATGTAGTTGCCGTGATGCGATGTTGATTCCAAGTCATTTTATCAATTCTGCAGCAAGGATATAAGGGGAGTTAGTTACATTGTAAAGATTGAATTTTTAAATGTTCTACACCATGTTATGTCAACATGACAAACCCTTTCTACCAAATAGAAATTTTAAACAAAGAAGATTGTGAAAGGAAGGGTTTTGAGGATTCAAGGGATTTTGAGGGGATTGGGTGGAAGAGGGGGATTCACCAAATCCCCTGAAATTCCCCCCTCCCAAAACCTCTCAAATCCACTTCTACCAAATGAGGCCTGATGGTGCGGTGTTCCGTGGGAGCCAGCAACCACTTCGTCGCGTTGGCGTACGCCTCCATGACGTAATTCGCCATATCCTTGGGGTGCCGTATCACGTCGTCGAAGTCGATGCCGATGTCGGAAAGCAGACGAGGGAGGTACCTCCATCGCCTCACGACGGCGCCGACATGGACGACCGTGCGCAGGTCGAGGAGCTGGACGATGCCGAGAAGGACATCGTCGGGGAGTGCGTTGATCCTGTCTTCCCTATTCATCCAAGGGAAACCAGGATAAGCTAGGGTTGATCGATGCACGAAGTAACCAAGGCGAGACACGGGTAACCCTATCTATCCAGCATAAAGCCATAAACCGAGACAGGATCCAACTTATTTTTTCCCCGATAAAGGTTGGATTTTATATTACAGAAAAGATAATAACACCCGAACGTCAGAATTGTTCAATTTGGGGCCGAACATGCTAGCTGTTGTCAGATGTTTTTGCACGAATCTAATTGGATGTGTCAATGCCAAGTCAGCAGATGAAAACATTCGGGTTGTGCGGCTGACCGAGCGAACAAGCTAAGAGCATCTCCAACGCGGACCCGCAAACCTCCCGCAACGGTTCGAACTGCGTGCTCCGGAACGTGGAAGTCATTCAACGCCGACCTGTATCGATCTGTAGAGCGGTTCAGATGCGATTTCTCCCGCAAACCGGAGACAAAAGTGGGGGAGATTTGTGGGAGTCCGGACCGATCCCAAGCCCGCTTATGATTGCTCTGGCCCACCAAAAAACCATCCCCCTTCTCGTGCGTTTTCGGTCAGCACCACTCCAGAGCGTCTGCGCCCGCATTCATGCCTGTCCAGAGCGGACGCGACCGCTCACTGGCACCGGCATTGAAGCGGCATGCCGGCCGAGAGAGCACTGCCCGCGCCGCTTCCTAGTGCAGGTGACTACCACACGTTCAAATGACACAATGGTAGGCCGTCTGTCCGTCTGCCGCCGCATTGATGGCAGTGGTTGCCGAGGCGTCTCCTCTGACGTCACCCTTTCGTCCTGCTGCCACCCACCGGTGCTATATAAACCGCTGCCCCGGTACCCCGGCCATAGCCACAGTCATCTGTCTCTGCACCACTCCCCGCCATCAATCTCTCTGCCGCCAAAGCTCTCTGGGACGGGCTTACGTCGGAGAAGAAGAAGGCCATGGCCGCCATTGCTGCCGACTGGCAGGCCGGCAGGCAAACGAAGGACGCGCAAATGCAGGACGCCTCCTTCGACGAGCCAGTGCCACCCTCCTCTTCCTCCGTGCCACCCTCCTCCTCCTCTCCACTCTCGCTGGTACATTGCACCATGACCATTGGCGAGGCTCGTGCCCGTTATATGGGCATGGTGCATGAGGAGTAGTTCCGGAAGGCACAGTCCGACGCCAACTACAACCACAACCTCCTCCAGGAGCATCTGCAGGCGGAGGAGCAGGTCGTCCTCGGCAGGGAGGTCGCGTCGGACCCGGACCTGGCAGAGTAGGAGGAGTTGCTCGAGTCCTACCGCTCCGTCCACGAGATCTGCCTCGCCCGCTGGCAGTACTGACAGTGGGTGACGGAGGTGGCGGCTGCCGGCAATGAGTGCGACAGCGAGGTGAGCGAGGCGTTGTTCGGCGACACCGACGATGAGGACGCCACCCCCTAGTGCCACGACCATGAAGAAGTCGGCACGTCCGCGGGCGTCGCCGGCAATGAGGAAGAGTAGTGCACGCTAGGTCACCGTCGCTCGTGTCCCGGGAAGGCCACCGATCCGCCCCTCCTGTCGACACCAAGCTTGGTGGGCCGAGCATCTTTGGCCGATTAGTCGCGCCGGCGAAATCGAGGCGGACAACTTCAGTTCCTAGGGCTTCAGAGGCGGAGGTCACGGAGGCGTAACTCGAGAGCGCCGAGGCGGAACTAGAGACGGTGAAGCCTCAGTTCTCACGGCTGATGGCTAGAGACAGGTACCGGACGCTGACGATCATTTAGATTTCGCTTTGATGTATTTGTAACGAAATCTGTCATGTTTATATGAAATCCGGTATGTTTATATGAAAACTGGTCGTGTTTATATGAATTTCGGACTTGTTTGAACGAGTTTCGTCCGGTTGGTTCGTGTTGTTGTGAAAATGTATGCGGCTATAGTCGGATGGTTGTCTTCCGCATCCGTGTCCACGGACTAGTTCCCCCTATCCGCGGACGTATGCGGGAGGATTTTGGGGGGTTACCGTTGGAGATGCCCTAATCCCTTCTTTTCTCTGACCTTGTCTTCACTCTCAACTCACCCACTTTCTATCTTTCCATCCCATCTTAGTGAGAGAGATAGAGAAACCGACCATGATAGAGGCGAAGGTGTCTCAATGTTTCGATGAGATAGTTATCATTTTCTGTGGGAGTCGACTTTGACGATCCGACTACAAACGTGTGAAGACGTCACACCTTAGCAATCGCTAAACCAACTTCCGAGGGGTTATTGACCACGCCAGAGCACAATCAACCTGATCACGAGGGTCTATTTCCTACGAGCAAACGAAGAACAAGCAATAAACTGAGATTGCAATCTGGATATTGCGAATATAAGATGAAAGCTTTATTGATCAAGATGGGGTTCTGTGACATCTTGGTCTGGTCGTTGAATACAGACGAAGTACACAAAGTTGCAGCTATGGCGAACTTTTAATCTAACAGAACTTAAAGTCTAAACGGTGCCCTAAAGGCTATATATATATATATATATATATATATATGGAGGAAGAGGGGGGAATTTCGTGGCCTTGGGGGAGGGGTCCAAAACCAACTCTATCTCTTGTTTCCCCACACAAACGGACTCTAAAGATAGCATATACTTATGTATTTCGAAATTACATAGGCCTGGCCCAATAATAAGGTGACACAGCACCTAAAATAGCCTCTGTACGAAATTTATGAAGTGGCATCTTGTATATTTTGTCTAAGGCTTCATGCACTCATTATGGTGGTTTCAAAGTCCTGAAATAATCACTTGTAACTACATTCTTGTTCCCGTGCGCATGCCATCATCTCCATGCTTGGTCTTGCTCCAGTGTTCATCCCTCTTATCCATGCCAGGCCCTTCATTTGTAAGCAAAACAAATGTATCCAATTTAGGCAGCATCATATTCTCATGAACATTAGAATCATTACCAAGAAACGAAAGTACATGATAATTTAATTGGCATGCGCGAGCTCTAGTAATTTGTCCAGTATATGTAGCAGTAGGGGTTGTGGGTGTAACAATGGTATTGATGCCCTCATCAGACCGCCCCTGCCGCTTGCTCGCCCCCGCCGCCGCGGCGAGCAGGTCGAGGTCGAATCTCTCCGTGTGCTCCTCGCCGGCGTGAGCCCCATGCTGTCATGATTTCTTATCCACGCGTGACTGGTTGGAGGTGTGGTCGTGGGCGGAGGCCAAGAGCCGCCTACTCATTGCGGCGAACTTGGAGGTCATCCCCCTCCGCGAGATCTTCGTCGACGCTAACCATCAGGCCCTCCACCGCGCTCCGGGTCTGCCTTCCTCCGCAAGATCGTCGCTGACCAGTCAAGGTGCCATCACAGGCAGAGGCCGAGCGCTGCCTGCTCGCCCGCTGACACAGCCGACGTTGGGTCCGCCTCTAAACACGTGGTCCTCACTGTCGTGACCAGCACCAGGCACCGCGCTCCGGGGTGAAAGCATCCATTGATGTAATCGAGGTGATCCTTACCGTCACGGCCAGGACCAAGCACCAAGTCGCGGGGTGAACGCAACCACTAACTACACCGCTAGGCTGCTCAAGGCCATCCGCCACACCGTCGAGCCACGCAACTTCGACATCTCCCTCGTCGCCGGCTTGCTCCTCGTCGTCCATGCATACTTCTCCACCACCAAGTTCGACGCCATCCACATCGGCCCCTCAGGAAGCACCCCGCATGTCCCTCCCTCCGCACATCTACATTCTCTTCCTACTCCGCCCCCCTGTCGCTTGTGAATGGAATCAACCATCCCTTCCCATGAAGGTCAGTTGGAATCAACTAAATTGCCATGTTCCAAATCATGCAATCAACATTAGTTGCAATGTTTTCAAATTACTGGAAATTGCCATGTTTTAGGGTTTTTACCATGCTTTTTTGTGTCAAATTTTTTGGTCGTGTATGGCAAAAAGATAACTAGAATGGAGACCACATGGAAATTATTTTAGATGGGGTATGGCAAGGAATTTAGCTGCCGAAACATGCAAAATTATTGTTTAACATGGCAGTTGTTTTAGATGAGGTATGGCACGAAATTACTGTTTGATATACATCATTTTGGCCATATTTAGCTGGAAAATTTATGAAAGTTTCTTTGTTCAATGGCATAAGTAATAGTAAATGCTAACATGGCATTGTTGTATGGACATATGACAAGTCTTAGTTTTTGCATGTCTCGAAATTTTCCTCATCTCAACATTTGCCATGGCAATTTCATCTTATGATTGGAACTAAAAATTTCGTGGGGAATGATCCCTCATATTGAACTATCGTTCGGTCTGGAAGGTCCCTAGGACAAACGTACGTGTGTTATCGACGTCCTTTTATTAACTTTAACGATAAAGTTATATGGCGAACAAATCGTCTGCCACGTAGCGGGTGGTTGGATTGTTTCGATAAAAAGGACCACGTGAAGGCAGAGCATAGGAGATGGAAGCTTGGTGAAACCATGTATTATCTCGTTCTCTCCTATCCATATGTTTCTCTCTCTATCTCCGCTTGCATCGGCTGCTTCCTAAACAACAAGCTCCAGATCTGTGCCCGCCCAACGTAGTAGGCCCTGCTCCATCCAGGCTTCCAATGCATGGGCCGACGAGGACTGCGGTGCCTACCTCACAAGGTAGATTCCTGGGCAACCACCGTGTTGTTGTAAAAGTGGAAGCTGCAGGCGGGCGCCGGTGCCACAGGTCTTGGCAGAGGGTGGCGCCGCAACAAGGCTATGTTCTGAAACATGTGTGACGTTGCAACGGTCTGCAACGGGTGTTATGTTTTTAAAAGAGGAAATTGCACAAATACACAACATTTGAGGCTGAGGTAACAAAAAACCACAACTCTAGGGGATTTTAACAAAAAAACACAACTCTACGACTAATCAGTAAAAACATAAATTGCTTCATTTAGTCACTTAATTAGAAATACGATGTGTCGGTCCTACGTGTTAAGTGACCAGAGGGACAACTTGGCTTGAGCGAGCCGAGCATGGCTCTCTCTGGAAGAAAAATATAATATTCAAAGTTAAAAAATAGTAAATTTCAAAAGATTGGAAAAAAAATACAAGAATAAAAAACATTTTTCATTTTTTTGAAAAAATGTTTTTTTTCATTTTTCATTTTTCAAAAAACAATTAGTCCTAGAGTTGTGTTTTCTGGTTAAATCCCCTAGAGTTGTGATTTTTTGTTACCTCGTCCCGAAATGTTGTGTCCTTGCACAATTTCCTCTTTCTGAAACATGCATGTGTGGTGCACTGGTTTGCAACTGGGGCTATGTTTGTGAAACATTTGTGTTGTTGCAAGGGTCTACAATAGGGGCTATGTGTTTGAAGCATGTGTGATATTGCAATGGTGGCTGCGGTGCGCTTATGCCATATGGGTCTTGTTTCAAAGGAAACAGTTTATGGAAGATTGCAACAAGGCTCCTGTTACAGAGTATCGAGCGCAACACTAGCCCTCTTGCAAAGGCTGGCACTCACATGGGAGAGATTGGGCGGCTATTTGGGGCTCCATCCAATGGCTCCCAAGCCAACATCTTCTCAATAATGTATTTTTTCTGTTTCTCTTTTAAAAAGCATATAAATGGAATATGCATATCTATTCTATCAATATAGTAAGTCAAATAATGTTATTTTGGACACACATAATTGAACATCTTTTCCAACCCACAATTTATGGATTTAGACTCGAAAATGAAAGTCAAATTGAAACATAACAAATTTGGTAAAATGATTCGAAGTAGACATAACAAATGGTCCAAATGATTGAAAGAAACATAACATGAAGATCAAACATGCAATATATATGGTTCACCTAACACACGGAAATCATCAAACATAAAGCATAAACATGAAGATCAAACAGAGAACATCACTCCTGACTCCCATCATCATTCCCATTCCCACTTCCATTGTCATCCACTCACTACACCCTACTATCTTCAATGTTATAATTTGTGCCTTAATCATCTCAAGATATTGCGGCTTGGACCCGTCAAGTCTTAGCTTCTCTTCTCTGATTGTCGCCTTGCGCTCCTCCATTGCCTTGGCCTCGGACCACCTCATTTCCTTCTCTTGTTTATTCATTTCCTCCAACTTATGTGTGCTTGTTATGATCTCTTTCACGGTATTCTTGAACACAACTATGTCAAGTCCATTATTTTTTATCTTTCTCACTTCTCGTTTTGGGTGGCCTCTTCGCAGTGATGCTTGGAGTCGTGTTGGGATTAGGATTTGGGACTTCATCAACATCATCACCGGTATCGTCATTGTTGTGCACTTGTGAAGCCGATGGTGATTTAGCCTTCTTCTTTGGTTGGATTTGCGTCATAGTTCATGTCCTCCACTTCTCGTTATCGTGGAGCAAAGCCCAACAATGGAGCAACGACTTGCCTTTCGACTCCCTCTACTTGTAGAACTCGTTTGTGTAGCTGCGCTGTCAAGTTCAAAATTTCACATTAACAATTTGGTTGGAAACAATTCACGTATGTGTGTGTGTGTGTGTGTGTGTGTGTGTGAGTGTGTGTGTGTGTGTGTGTGCGTGCGTGCGTGCGTGCGTGCGTGCGTGCGTGTGTGTTACGAAAATATACTCACCAACATGTCCTCTATGACTCCACTAGATTTGGCACGGTCCACTTGAGCCACATAACCTACCCAACAGTTGTAACATTCCTGAACTTTGATCCATCAATGTGCAAGGGTCTTAGTGGAGCGATCGATGGAAACAAACACATTACTACGATACTGATATGCAAAACAGTTCCACTATGTCTTCGCTTCGATCGGTCCCTTGTATCACATCAATGCTCACACCCTCCCATGGCATGCCCAATGCGTCATCCTCGTCCGTGGAGAAGTTGCTCTCCCCTACTCCATCTCTTTGTTTTGCAAGCCTAAAAACAACTTGATCATCCTCACCCTCAAACGAAGTGGACCAAGATATGATTGTTGGCTACATAATGCAAATATGAAACTAATGTGCCTCGCATATTTCCATGTAAAATAATGGTTGTGTTTTCTAAAAATTAAACAAATGAAAAACATACCTCCCTTGCATTTTGTTGTACACCTCATTGGTGTTGTACATGTCGAAATCCTCATCGACGTCAGAGAAGGGGGGCACGTCCGACGGCATTTGTGTGACGGACATTGATGGAGTTGCCGTGAAGGACGGTGGTGGGGTTGCAGACGTGGCCGTCGTCGCCTTCTTTGATGCTCATGGCTTCGTTGCCTGCTCGAGGGGGCACCAACGAACGATGCCACCATCCTCCCCCACGGCGCCGTTACGGATGGGCCACTTCCTTGCCGGATCGCCTATGCTAGGGTGACGATAAAGGCCGAGGGTGGAGGAGGCGGGCCCATAGGCGTCACGAGAGGAGCGGCGGGCCGTAGGGGAGGGCGCTTGTGAAGACCTACAGGGCAACAGGATTGACGGTACAGTCGGCAGCGGCACACCGGCTTGCGGCGGCAGATGACCGGACAGGCTGCTTCCCAACCAGATCGCCTAGGCAAGGACGAAGGCCAAGGGTGGGAAAGGCTGGTGGTCGGTGTCGTGGGAGGAGTGGCGTGAAGACCTAGGGGGGCGGTATAGTCGACGGTAGTACAACAGCTTGTGGCAGCGAGAGACAAAAAGGGGTGTGGAAGAAGGTTAATTCCCGCCAGGGTTACAAAGAGTTAATGGAGAAGATGTTTTTCCCTAAGTAGTGGAAAAGTATGACCAGTCATACAAGCCCCCAATATTATTTGGGCCGCGCTCCGACGGATCTTTTTGAAAGATCCGCCGACTCGGCAGCAGTTAGATCTACAGTTACCCAGTGTCCAACATCATCCTCATTATTGCAACAAGGGTAGTGTTGTGGAATCTTTTGCAACAAAGCTTATGTTGCATAAACCTTTTGCAATATAGGTGATGTTGCGGATTTTTTTTCTTTACTATTTTTGCAACATGGGTGCTGCGGAAGAAATTTTCGCAACACAGATGATATTGCAGAAAAAAAAATTTGGCTTCATTTCTTTTGCAACATGGGTGTTGTTGCGGAAGGCAATTTTGCAACACACATGATGTTGCGAAAAAATTTATAGAAAGACACACATAAAGACACGCGCCACGTGGAGAATGTCCACAGGCTGAACGCAAGCTTTTCCCATATTATTTTGCGTTTTGAGACCTGTTGGAACTGTTTTTTAACCCAACTCCTCCAATATCAGCTTTTTATTGGGAAATGGGAATCTCTAATTTCCAGCTCCTTCGGCAGCCTGCATGCTTATTTTGCATTCCCTTCCTCGGGCAATAAAGCTCGTGGCCAAGCAACAAGCTCTCACTGTTGTCTTCTTATACCAGATTTTTTTTTTTAGAAAAGGAGGATGACCCTCGGCCTCTGCATTTGGGAGATGCATACGGCCACTTTATTGATTATTCTCGAGGACCTTATAAAGTATTACAACAATGTGCCTGAATCCACCATCTTGGCAACACATGCCACTACTCCTATCTAAAATGATGAAGGGGTGCTAGCTGGGCCACTACCCAAACCACTCACCTAAGCCTAACATCAAAAGCCGGAAGCCGAAACATATTCGGAAGCCCTAGTCGAGCCACATACCGGGTCTGGGGCACAATCCGATCAGACGCACTCGTGTGTCGTCGCCACCATCTTCCACAGGTCCGTCTTCAGATCATATTGAGGCTTCTACCTTGTCTGGCCACTCTGCCATCGATGTCACCATGATGCCAGACAGCAACTTCCTCCTGCGTGAGTCCATCTCCGTGCATCGGACGCCGAGCCTCCACAGCGCCATGCCGCCGATATCTGCCGCCATCGATGTGTGAGATGAAGCACCGCTCCACCATCCCCCCAGCCAGCACTTACTCCAAAACGATGCCCCCAGAAGGAAAAGCGATAAAACGCCATCATCGTCCGATCCGGAAGACCCAGATCTAGGGTTTCCCCCGGAGCATCCCGAGCCTGATGACGCAGACTGCAACGACGATGCCTCGACAAGGTAACGACATCTAAGACGCCGCCATCGTCCGCCATGACCGTAGTCGGCGCGATTTTCATCGGAGTTGCTCCACCAGACGTGCGCCGCCGACGTCGCTGGTCCCTTCAACCGGAGCAAACTTCAAAACAATGCCCTAAAGAGGGACTACAACACAAAAGCGCCGCCATCGCTCGATCCCAAGGAGATCTAGGGTTTCCCCCGTAGTTGCCCGTGCTGTCAAGGGCCAGACAAGGGTAGAATCCCGCGGATCTGCCCAGCTGCCGACGAGTCGCACCCACCACCGTGCCGACGGCCGACCAGCGATCAATCCGGCCGCGCCGCCGCGAGCCGATCCGGTCACGCCGCCTCCGTCCCTGGCGGCCCGCAACGCACCAGATCGCAAGGCCTCTTGCCGCGGGGAATCGACGTCGCCGAGGCGCCGCCACCACCCGCCGTGGCGACCGGCCCGCCGCCATGCTCCGGCCCGGCGGCGTCGGCCGCGCCCTTGGGCGGCGGCGAGGGAAGAGGAGGAGGAGTGGGGGAGGTTCGGCGGCGATGGGATCTGGGGCCTCCCGGTCGCCCACGCGGGGGGCGGCTCGGGAGGGAGACGTACGGGCAGTTCAAGGATGATCAACAATGCAAATAGCATTCAAGGCTCAAACCAACGATCAACACCAAAAACTCTGAGCGAAAGGAAGAAGCAATAAATCACTGAAGAGCTTCATATCATTCTAGCAGATTCAAGGGATCACTTGAAAGTCTGGCAGCATCACCATCAACCAAAACAACACTACTCTGAGTATCAGCATTCCATCCGAGGAGTAATACAAACTAAGCGACCGATACCATTCACCATCTTACAGACCAAAGACGACATGTTAAGCTACTTGGCGTCTCAGTGAAGAACTCCGTGACTGCTAGAGCAGGCATGTCACCAGAACAGACAATATCATATCCCATGCGCTCCACGACCTGAATTCAGTACTAAATTCACCTGGATCAAAGGAAAGTTGGGCATGAGAAAACTTAGTACTACTAGAGTTGCGTGATGTTCGAAGAGAGAGCACCAAATCATAACAGATCTATGTGAGAATTTAGCTCACCTAGGAGAGAGTTAGCCAAAAACACTTGCTGCTTCATGTTCCTCCAATTCATCCTATGAATGTCTGCTTGGTAAGTCCCTCCAGGGGGTAACTCCCATGTGGAGCTTTGTCTTTTGCAGTCAAGATTGGATCATTAGACCAGTTAAGCATCCCTTGAGAAGTTGAAAGGCAACAATATTAGTCAATACAGAAGAGACATTCGATATATTGTACTATCAGTCATATGGAAAAATTATGATGGCACTAACTGAGATATATATCTTCCTAGCAACGGGAAATAAATGCAAACAAAACAGAGCTATATATGGGGAAAAGTACTGACTGCCTACTCCGATGATACTAGTACAACTAATATCTTACATACATGTATCAATTAAGCACCACAATGACGTGCATTTTACCATCAAGGAATACATCAGCATCGACTACGCACATCTTAGATCCTACCATCAAGGCATACAACATCGTACACAAAACATACAACCAATTCCGACATGTGCATCACTTCGTGACCTCGATCCAAGGTAAGTGCAGCCTCTAAAGCCTGCCTTGCTTAAGCACAACAAGATAGAGATTACAGATCTATAATCATTAACCACAAAGCCCTCGTCTTTTATAGTGTGTCAACTGTATCAACTAGTATGTCAGTTATAGGCGAATACTGAATACCTAGCCTAATAGGCTAAGATAAAGAATCCGTGCATTTACCATTTAACATGCTTGTGCAGACATACGCAGATGGAATTCAGTTCTCCTAACTGTCTCGTGATGAATGTGATGAGAATTAACCTGGTGATTGTTGTTGTGGAAGCCTCCACGCTCGAACGAAGCGGCTGGCGACTGCGCACCTCGGCGGCGCAACCAGGTCGTAGAGCTTGCAGTCCACAACCTTGCGCGCACGCACGTCGACACCGAACATGTGCTTCTCCAGGAAGAAGTAGACGACGTCGGGGTTCTCGGGATGGATGAGTGCGAGCGTGGGGATCTCCACGGGCAGCCCAGTGGCCTTGTAGCTCTCATCGGCCCAGATCTCACCAAAGCTTGCCTCGTGCTCCAGCGTCCACCCCGTGGAGTCCGGACCAGGCAGCGTCCACACGCTGATGTTGGGAGTGCCACCGATGACACGGCCCATGTAGTAGGTGTCGACGAACCGCAGCTTGCCGGCGCTCACCCCCACGCAGCGGTACATGTCGGACTCTCCCCAAGCTTCCCTGGACCGCAGCACCCTGTCCGGCGGGAGCGGCACGAAGCGGAGGGCCGGGTCGCTGGCGAAGGGGTCGCTGGTGATGACGCCCCATGTGAGGTCGACCCACCAGAGCCTCCCGTGGTGCGAGACCACACCGATGGGCGCGAAGATGCGGCGCGCGAGCGGGTAGTGGACGCTCTTCTCGACCCACTTCCCGACCTCGGACGAGAAGGAGAGGAGCGTGGCATGGTCGGTGCCCATGATGGGGCGCAGCTCCGAGACCATGTAGTGGCCGCCGCCGCCAGGGGAGGCGATGAGGCCGAGGAGGGCCTGGTGCATGATGTCGACGGGCTTGGGTTCGGGGAGGCGGAACGCGGAGCCGGCGTTGGCGTCGAGGACGAAGTAGCGCGGTTCGGAGTTGTGCCAGTGGACGCCGGGACCGTGGGGACCGTCGGTGATCTCGCGGGTCCAGGGGCGGCCAAGGGTGGCTTGGAGGAGGAGGAGGCCGGAGGGGTCGGCGGCGAGGACGAAGGGGAAGTACTTGGGAGTGACGGGCTCCGGGAAGACGCGAGGGGAGACGGTGAGGATGGAGACGCGCGGGGGCGGGGTGAGCGCGAGGGAGACGTCGGCGCCGTCCGCGGGGGGCGCGACCCGCGGGATGCTGCCCAGGACGGCCCACGACGACGACGCCATGTGGGCCTGTGCCCGCGACGGAGCGGAGAAGGGCAGGTGCGGTGAGGCGGGGAGGGCGGCGGCCCGAGCCGCGAGCAAGCGAAGGCGGCGCAGGGTTTGGGACGCCATTGCGGTGGATGCGGGAGGCGACCGAGGGGAGGATGGGAGAGGAGGTGGCGAAGTGTGCGAGGGAGGGGGAAAGTGTGGTGGGTGCAGCAGACCTGAGCAGGTGCAGACCGCAGAGGTGCGGCAGCCTTTGAACGTCTGAGGAAGGCTCATCTCGCGGGCAAACGATCCGCTGTGTTGGTGTACGCGCCTCTGCCGTAGCCTTTCTTTGTCTTTCTCCAAGAGAAGAATGGCTATAGCCTTTACATGAAACATGATTGAGACTGAATTTTCCAAAGTGTATAACATAGCGAAAATTGCTTTTGGAGGCTGAGCTCCATTTTTTTTTTTTAGAAAAGGAGGATGACCCCGGCCTTTGCATCTGGGCGCGATGCATACGGCCACTTTATTAATTATTCTCACAAGACCTTACAAAATCAATACAGTAGTAAGACTAAAGCCGTCGTCTAAGCAACAAACTGTCGCTACACCTATTCAGTTGATGAAGGGGCGCAGATAGCCTGGGCCTAATACCAAACAGACATCGCCAGCCAAGCCTAACATCTAAGACCTGAGACCCCAACCTAGCCACTTGCCGGGTCTGGGGCACACACTGGTCCGGTGTGCTCTCAGAGGCCGCCGCCGCCAACTGCCACCGCTCCATCTTCAACACTGTACTGATGCATCAACCTTGCTCGGTCCAGCTATCGTCGACGCCACCACGACGCCCAATGACACCTCCTTCCTGCGCGCAAACAGCTGAACACGTCGCAGTCGCCACTGATACACCTCAGCGCCATGCTGTCAAGTATCACCAGCCGACACAACTTGAAGTCTTTGGATGATCTGTCGTGTGTAGCACCTGCCGACCAGGCATGACCAAGTGTAGCACCTGTCGGTCAGGCATGACTTGACATCTTCATCGAAGCTCCATGCAAGACGAAGCCGCTCCACCTCCTGCCTCTGACTTCCAGCGCTGCTCCACAAACGATGCTCCAAAGAGAGAAACGACACTGCAGTGCCACCATCGTCCGATCTGGAACGCCAGATCCTAGGGTTTCCCCCGGAGCAGCACGAGTGGGTCGACGGTAGTTACAAGACGATGCCTTCATCAAGGTAACGGCCTAGAACGTCGCCATCGCCTGCCGTCGGCTCGGTTTTCACCGGCAACCATGTCTCCCCAACTCGCAGCTGGGACTAGATGATGGATCACGAGATCCGATCACCAAGCTTCTGGTCGGCCACCGCCGACGAAGAAGATGACCACCACCACTGGCTACAGCGGCCAGAACAGATCTTCCATGGGTGCCGCCAAGCAGCTACAGCGGCCAAAACAGATCTGCCATGGGTGCCGCCAAGCAGTCCACCTGGCCCTCGACGCCGCCGCCGATCTAAAGCCAGATGACATGCCGCCGAAGACCGCATCACGCCGCCGCCCGATCCAGGCCAGCCGCCGCAGCAGCCGCCCGTGGCCCGAGGCAGGGCCGACCGCCGCCGCCGTCAAAGCCAACCCCGTCGCTTGTAGATCGGCCGCACCTCCACGCATGTTGGGGTCCCGCCACCCCTGAGACGCGGGAGGGAGGAAGAGCCCCCTGCCACCGCCATCGGCCTCCGGGCCCAAGCCGACGGCGTCCTCTGGAGGCGGCGGGAGGAGGGGAGGAGGATGGGCTAGGCCCCAGCGGCGGCTAGGGTTGGGGAGCCTCCCGAGTCGCCCGAGCGGGAGGCGACCCGAGCGCTCTTTGGTATTTTTATTATCCACGCTGTTGAAGATTTTTGTACCCTCCTTTTGCAATTTTTAAAATTCATCAAATTCATATTTCTATGTTTCAAAAAATTATGAAAAATACACATATACATGGACACACAATGTACATGTGTGTAAATTTTCAGGACGAAATACATTGAAATGAGGGCCGTGCAAAAAAAAGAAGCTTTTCAACACATGATACTATTCATTCTCAAAGTCTATGATTTTGTCTTTTTCGCAAAAGTTGCATTTCAAGGCACTCGCACACACAAAATTACACACATATACATTCCATCCTTGTATACTTGCATTTTTCAGATTTTTTTAAACTGAAAAATATACATTTTAATTTTTTAAAGAAAAATAATCAAGCTCCATGGAGCTCAGTCACCAAAATGACCCACTCCATACATTGAGGCTATAAAACTGCACTGAAATTTAACTATATAATCCAACAAGTAAATTTCAATAAATGGATGTGGAGCCTACGAAATCGATCTAAAGTGTGTAATGTAGTAATTATATTTGTCTATTAACATAAGCATCTCCTACATTTCTCATCCTAGGAGTACAATATCCAAGAGCATTTTAGGCCATATGCACGAGTGTAATGACAGAAAAAACTACCTGCGAATGAAATTTGTGTTGGCACGGACAATCGCCGCGCAATACGAGGATATTTGTCGTCATCACACTAAATATAATGGCTAAGCAATACCTTGAGCCCACCAAGAAAATATTAAATATTCCGGCAACGTCGCAAATCAAACTGGATAATGGCCATCAGGACTAAGCATACTTCTTCATACACGTAGATATATATCACTTGCATGCATCACGCCCATGGTCTAGTATAGCATATGCTTCTTCTTAAGACTTGTATCTTCACCTTCCATAAAATTTCCTATGGCAATACTTCAACAATGCATTAACCAATCAGCTTGATAAATCATTGATTTAATTTGGCTCATCACATACTAAGTAGCGAAATTATACCATCAACACATGCCACCCTGTTTTTGGTACAATTGCATTGACCAAAAATATATAGGAATTGCCGTAGGATAAAGTCGATCATTGATCACATCATTACTTAGGGCGATGTCCAACAATACATAGGCCAAATTTTCTTAGGGCGATATTTCAAATAATATATCGGCCAAATTTTCTCAGGGCGATACTTGAAATAACATATCGGCCACAACATGTTCAGGCCTCCTGCCACATGCTAGGATAATACTTCTTCAAATATTTTCCATTAAGAGCTTTGGACAACTTCTCTCCCTGCAAAGATTGTACAAAATATGAATTTCCAGGAACAATCTCTATAATTTTATACGGGTCTTCCCAACTCGGCGACCATTTGCCGAATTTTCTATCTTTAGTTCCAATAGGTAAAATCGTTTTCCACAGTAAATCCCCTATTTGAAACGATTTCTCTCTCACCTTTTTATTATAAGCCTTGGCTACTCTTAATTTCTCCTTCTCAATTTCTTGCAAAGCTCTTAATCTCTCTTCTGAAATGTCATCTATCTTATCCATCATCAAATCATTATAATCTACAGCCGACAAATCATTTTGTCTGGCCACTCTAAGAGCTTGTAAATTAACCTTTACAGGTAACACCACCTCCTGACCATATACCAGATCATACGGTGCCACTTGAGTCGCTCCGTGCTTAGATATCCGATGAGCCCATAAAGCTTCCGAAAGTACCTCATGCCATCTTTTCAGATGCTCCTCAATTTTCTTTTTGATAAGCTTAATTAAAGTTTTATTGCTAGATTCGGCCTGTCCGTTAGCTTGAGCATAGTAAGGCGACGAATTTAACAATTTACTTCCTAAAGATTCGGCAAATTCACGAAATTGATGAGACATAAAAGAAGCACCTTGATCGGTAGTTAAAGTTTGAGGAATACCAAATCTATGAATAATATGCTCTAAAACAAAACTAATAACCTTTTTGTGAGTCATATTTTTCAAAGGAACTGCTTCAGTCCATTTAGTAAAATAATCTGTGGCAACTAGGACGAAGCGATGTTTTTTAGAAGACAAAGGATGTATCTCACCAATAAAATCTAAGCCCCATCCTCTAAATGGCCACGGCCTAATTATAGGATTCAACATAGCTGCGGGCGCTAACTGTACATTCCCAAATTTTTGACATGCCTCACAACCTTTATAGTACTGAAAACAATCCTCTAGCAAAGTCGGCCAATAAAACCCTGCTCTTTTTAATAACCATCGCATTTTGTGAGCCGACTGATGTGTCCCACATATTCCTTCGTGCACTTCACCCATAGCCACTCTAGATTGATCAGAATCCAAGCATTTTAAAAATAACCCATCGATTGTTCGGCGATACAACTCATCGTTAAATAAGGTATATTTTAAAGCTTGTCGTTGAATTTTTCTATCTCTTGTTTGACTTGGATCCTTTAAATGATTAACTAGAGGAACTCTCAAATCACTCGGGTCTAAGTTATTTGCTAATTCGGTCGTTTGTGACTCATGCACCGAATCTGCACTACATTGTACAACTAATTGTTCAACTGTGCTTGGCCCAAGTGCACTCTGTGGCAAAGTATCCAACATTATAGACTCAGCGTGCATCGGCTTTTCTAATATAAAAAACATTCCTTTGCTAATGTGATAACCGGATGCTTGCTGTGCTAAACAATTAGCTCTAGAATTTTCTTCTCTGGGTATATGATGGATGGTGAACGTATCTAGAGATTTAATTATGTCTAAACATCGGTCCAAATAACTATTTAATAACCCATCAAAACATTGAAATTCGCCTTTAATTTGTTGTACTACCAGAAGCGAATCCCCAAAAGCATCTAGATCCTTTACACCCATATCAACTACAGTTTGTAAACCAAACAGTAAAGCTTCGTACTCAGCATGGTTATTAGTGCAAGGATATTCCAAACGGACCGATGTATCATAAACAACATTATTAGGTGAAATTAAAACATTACCGACGCCTTGCCCGTCCCTACAAACCGATCCATCAAAATAAAGTTTCGATGGACACACACTAACATAATTGATATTTTCATCACCTTTAATCCTATAATCAACAATAAAATCGGCGATAACTTGATCCTTCGTAGCACGCAACGAATCATATGTTAAATCATATTCTATTAGTGCGTAAGCCCACTTTCCAATCCTACCATTAAGAATCGATTGTTGCAACATATACTTAATGACGTCAGGCTGGCAAGCTACCACACACGTACTAGAAAGAAGATAAGGCCGAAACTTTGTACATGCATAGTATAAAGATAAGCATAACTTTTCAATAAACACGTACCGACTTTCGGGTCGAACGACGGCTTAAGTATGCAATGATGTATTCTTTGCCGCTGACCTCTTGCGCCAACACTGCACCGATCACCCTATCTTCTGCAGCAATGTACAGCCTGAACGGCGCACCGGACATGGGCGCCCGCAATATTGGAGGATTTGACAAGCATTGCTTTATATTATTAAAAGCATAGCGTTGCTCTGCCCCCAAGTAAATTCGACTTCATTCTTTAGCCGAAGTAGAGGAACAAACGATTCAATTTTTTCTGCAAGGTTAGATATGAATCGTCTCAAGTAATTAATTTTTCCTCACAACTTTTGCACATCCCTTTTACACGTGGGTTCCTCCAAATTTCTAATTGCCTCCACTTTCTTAGGGTCAATCTCTATGCCATTTTCATGAATTATGAATCCTAAAAACTTACCAGCCGACACGCCAAAAGCACATTTGAGTGGGTTCATTTTTAATCCATACCGGTGCATCCTTTCAAAAGCTAATCTTAAATCGGCTAAATGATGATCAAACCCATCCGATTTAACAACTATGTCATCAATATATATTTCTAGTACAATGCCTAGAAGATCATGAAAAATTAAATTCATAGCGCGTTGATATGTAGCACCAGCATTTTTTAACCCAAATGTCATAACGACCCACTCAAATAAACCAACAAAACCTGGGCAACAAAAAGCAGTTTTAGACATATCTTGTTCGGCCATAAATATTTGATTGTAACCTGTATTACCATCTAAAAAGCTAATCACTTTATGTCCCGATGCATCATTAATAAGCATGTCGGCTATAGGCATAGGATATTCATTTTTCGGAGTAGCTTTATTCAAATCTCTAAAATCAACACAGATTCTAATATTACCAGTATTTTTCTTTTCCATGGGCACAATATTAGAAACCCAATCTGCATATCTACATGGCCGAATAAACTTAGCTTTTAACAACCGATCAACCTCTTCTTTGATGCGGTCATACAAATTAGGATTGAAACTTCGACGAGGTTGTTTATGCGGCCTAAAACCGGATTTAATAGGTAATCTATGTTCTACTAAATCTCTACTTAAACCGGGCATCTCAGTATAATTCCAAGCAAAGCAATCAACGAATTCTTTAAGTAATAAACATACCTTACTTTTCTGATCGGCTTTCAAGCTAGCTTTGATAAATGTAGGCCTCGGGATACTTCCATCACCAATATCAATTTCTTCAAGTGGGTCAGCCGATGAGAATCCTTGTCCCAGCTTTTCCATGTCATCAAAATCTTCAATTGTTTCATGCATATCGCTCTTTCCGGAACGATACTCCTCCGTGCGTCCTTGTAGCCACTCAATACTATCGTCTTTATTCATCATTTATATAGATAAATCATTAAGCCGAGCTATATCAGCCGGCAGTGCATTTATAGGTACAAAACCATCTCTACCGATACTGATATAATTATAATCTGATAAATCCCTACCGGTCAAACATTGCATGTCACCGTGTTGCCAATCAACCGGCGCCTCAGTCAAAGCAATGCAAGAAGAATTGTCCGCCTCAATCACCTCGACATCATCATTAACCCACTGAATTAAGCATCGATGAAGAGTAGAAGGGATGCAACAATTTGCATGAATCCAGTCACGTCCCAAAAGAATATTATACCGGCCTTTGATATCAACAACAAAAAATGCAGTCGACAATATTTTGCTTCCGGCTGTGAGCTCCATAGAAATAACACCCTTAGCCTCGGACAATTCTCCTGAGGATCCACTAAGTCCCATGTTGGTCTTCATTAACTCGCTCTCTTTTCGGTTCAGTTTAGAAAATACTGAAAAGGGCATAATATTAACACCTGCACTGCCATCAATGAGCATGCGACCAATAGGCTTACCATCAAATAAATAATGGCTTTAGGTGCTGCCCATGCTTCTCTGGTTTCTCAAATGTAGCATTCTTTGGGCCAAGAACAAGTTCAGCAATTTCTGCCACGGGCGCGCGAAATTCAGCAGGCAATGCGAACACCATATTAACATCCATATCAGTTGGTGCATCTTTATTATTCTCTGAATTTTCTGCAATAATAATGTCATCTGCATTTTTATTTTCCTCTGCTGCGATGCGCTTCTCCTTCCAAGTCTTTGTAGGCATCATTGGTTTATCCTGATTGAACCATCTATCGTGCTTCTTCTCAGCTATCTCTTCCTTTATTTCCAATGTCCGCAGTCGCTGTACACGTCGTTTTTGAGTATGGGTAAGTCCATTCGGGCACCACTGCGGTGCTGGTTTAGTACCTCGCGCGACTGACTTAATTTGGCTGCCCCCCGGGTCCTTCGGCCTATACTGATGTACTTCTATTTTTCTGGCAAACATTTCATCTCTGGACAAAAAACTTCTCTGCTGATCATATACGCTACTGGAATTAAATCCCTGGCCGCATACATTGCCTGAGTCCCAACATGTAGATGTACTAGTATTAGACTTGAAACTCCTCGGAGGCAAACTCTTGAACGTTCCTGTGCAACAATTGTTTATGATCAAATCAGCTTGTGTGCTAGCCGATTTAGGCTTCTGAATAGTACATGAGGATATAGCATCCGGCCGTGCATGCGGGTTATGCCCAGAATTAGTTTGCTTTTCAAATTGATTAGACTGGCCAGCTTGCCGCAACTTTACGCCATTACTTTTCTCCTCTATACCGAGAGCTTCTTTTGAGACACTGCTTGTTTCTGTACAATTGACAAGACCTTCATCTGACTGGTGTTCCGCTATTTTCAGACCATGATCAACATCCGAATCATCTGAATTTTTTGCTGCTTTAGTTTCAGCATGCTTCACCGGCATCCGTACGCGCTTGTAGTTGCCCTTATAGTTGTTGCGCTCTGCACTGTGTACCGGTGATCGACCTCCTCGAATCTCGATGGCGTTATGTGATTTAGCCTCCTCATTGAAACGAGCCCTTTTCTCATGTATGTTTGGTCTGAACATAGGCCTCGGCGGGATCCATCCCGTCTGAAAATAACCTGCTGGCCGTGTAGGATATGGCGCCCAAGGATTAAACCCCCATGGAGGAAACATCGGATACATAGGAGGTGCACAATCCCAATATGTCGGCTCCATTGCAAAATACGGTTGTTGGTCATATGCACTTCCTTGCCATTGCTCATGACTGTGAGGTCCAGAAGGAGATCTAGGACGTTTATTACCTCCGAGCCGATTAAACACATTGTTGATCTTGCGTGAGGTATATTTTTCCAACAACATGCTAACTGTCGGCTTTGGCCTTGGAGCTTGTCTCCTTCCTCCGTTGACTTTCCACACTCCTATTTCTGGATTTTTTGGTTTGATCATCCTTGGAGGAGCACTGTTATCAACAATTTTTTTTTCTCTTGTGGATTCGGTCTGATCCGACCGAATAAGCATTTTTTTACTCTCAAGCTCGACCATATTGATAGGAAAAGGGTCGTTGTCGAGCTTCATCTTAGGACCTTCTGTAAACGTCAATCGTCCTTCATTGATGGCCGATTGCACCTGTCGACGAAACACGTTACAATCATTAGTAGCATGAGAAAAAGAATTGTGCCACTTACAATAAGCTCTTCTACCCAATTCTTCTAGAGGTGGAATTACATGACCCTCTCTCACTCTAATTAATTTATTCTGCAATAACATATCAAAAATTCTATCACACTTGCTAACATCAAAAGTGTATTTAATTTCATCTCTTCTAGCAGGTGTAGGTTTCAAAGCAGAACATGCAAAAGGTTTTGACTTTGGTGCTTGAACCCATTCGGCTACACATATATTAACATCATCCTCACTAGCCGAATCACTATCATAATCTAAGGCATTAACCACATGATTATCTTTCTCTTTATTTCTGTTATCTTTAAACCTGCTATATTGTTTAATTTCCTTAGCCCGGTTTTCTTGCACCAAAGCCTTCTGCAAAACTTGGTTAACATCTAAAAATTCTTGCCCTTCTAGTTTATCCTTAATATGAGCGAGTAAACCCGAAAAGGCAAGATCGGCTAAGTCCTTTTCGGCTATGGTCAAGCTGAAACATCGGTTTTTGACATCCCTAAACCTCCTAATATAATCATGAACATGCTCATTATATTTCTGCCTTACCATAGTTAAATCTGAAAGCCAAAGTTCTGTTTCACCGCTATAAAAATACTCATGAAATTTTTGCTCCAATTGTGCCCATGTTGAAATAGAATTAGGTGCAGCCAATGTAAACCAAGTAAATGCAGTACCAGATAGAGATAAAGGAAATAATTTTAATCTAAAAACATCTGATGTGTCGACCTCGCTGCATTGTGCTAAAAATTGTCCCACATGCTCAAAAGTAGATCTACCATCTTCCCCCGTAAATTTAACAAAATCTGGAATTCTAAAACCACGAGGATATGGTGTCGAGTCAAAATAATCAGGGTATGGTTTTTGATATGCACGTGCTCTACCCTTAGGTTCTAAACCAAATTCTCTAAGTATATTAGCAAGCTGATCCTTAAAATTATTATTGGGTTGTAGAGAACTGGCTTGTGGAGCAGATGAAATACCAGCATGTGGTGGAAATTCCGGCAAAGAAATTGGAGCATGCGAAGTTTGCAACAGAGACCCACTAAAATATGAATCAGGTACCGTTCCATACGGAACCCCGGTACCGACAGGCGGTAGTGGTGGCGTACTATATGCTACTGTTTGATAACTAGGCTGGTGCAAATTAGAATTAAAACCAAAACTTCAGTTATTGTTATTGTGATTTTGTGGAACCGAAGTCGAAATAATAGGAGCAGTAGTACTAGGAACTAAATTATTAGCCGAACTACCAACATAGTTTCGGCCATCCAGATTGTTGTTTAAAGGAACGTGAGGCTGCATAGCATTAGCCGATGCACTAGGCGTATGTATATTACTTAGAAAATTGTTAAATCTCCCTGTCTGGTGGCATCGGTCTTTTTCCAGAATACTCATCATTGACTTGTAGCACTAATGAGCGTACATGACCAGGTAGACATTTTTCAAGATCTTTATTAAACTGCTCCTTAAATTCATCAAGTCTATTATCTACTGCTTGAGTAATTGTACGTGTCGTATTTTCCATATCAGAACCATATTTACTAGCTACGGACACATCAATTAGATGAGCAATTTCTTCGGTTGAGTTTTTTACCTGAGCATCAGAAGGGCTTGGAACTACCTTTTTGACGACGCCGTTCCTCGTCTTCACGTATCCAGCCAACTTGAACTTCAACCTCTCAACCTTTTCTTTTTCAAGCTCCTCTTCAAGCTTGGGCCGAACATCTTCCAACAGATCGTCGAGTGTGACGGTGATGACGTTCTCCGGGTCGATGTCGCTCCCGTTCTTTGACTCGATACTCATCGTGTAGCTCCTTTTCTTCTCGTCCCCAGCCGAGTTGCCAATTGTGTTGGCACGGAAAATCGTCGTGCAACACCAGGATATTTGTCGTGCTTTCGTGACGACGAACGATTGCTTTACGAGCAAAGCAACAAAGATTTCCTCGCTTTCGTAGAGGAGAGACGACCGTTTTCAGCGCAAAACGGCAAAGATCAACCAAACCCTAGGGCTGTTAGGGCTCGGCAGGAAGTAGCGACAGAAAATAGACGTACGTTGAAAAAAGTAATGTTTGTCTTGATAGATCGATTGTTGGGGGCTTTTCCAATCGGCCGTGGCCTTATAAATAAGGTACGTTGGACTTTGCGTATACAAGGCAGGACTTGGTTCCGTAGCATGCCTTGCTGTACAGGAATACAACTCCAAAACTAAAACCGAATAGGACTTGATTCGATTACCATGTAACATGCGTACAAAAAATATACTTGCCAATCTAAGTACGTAACAAATCTAGGCCATATCCACGTACATGCAGTCTTACATATATAAATAAAGTATTCCGGCCACGTCGCCATCACACTAAATATAGTGGCTAAGCAATACCTTGAGCCCACCAAGAAAATATTAAATATTCCGGCAACGTCGCAAATCAAACTGGATAATGGCCATCAGGACTAAGCATACTTCTTCATATACGTAGATATATATCACTTGCATGCATCACGCCCATGGTCCAGTATAGCATATGCTTCTTCTTAAGACTTGTATCTTCACCTTCCATGAAATTTCCCGTGGCAATACTTCAACAATGCATTAACCGATCAGCTTGATAAATCATTAATTTAATTTGGCTCATCACATACTAAGTAGCAAAATTATACCATCAACAATTTGTAAAACTATCGTGGTAGCAAGCCCGACAAGCGACACGTGGCACCTGCCGCCAAAGCTGGTGACGGCACGCATGAGCTCTATCCGGGCCTCCGGGCTCCCTCCCTATCCCCGAGCTCTATTCGGGCCTTTGAGAGAGCACCCCCGTCAGTAGCCGTCGAGCGTGTATGGTGTTGGAGTGTCTTGGTCTTCAGGAGTGAGAACCCAGGTGGGCTCCCCTTGTCTTTATGGAAACCATGGCCTATCTTTATGAGCCCGGCTTCAGGTGTGCCTGCGTCTTGCCGGGTGTGCGGCTACCGGGTCATTCATGTGCCATTCTGCCGCTCCTGGGGTGTGGTGAGCCTACGGTGACATAAATCCGTGATTTCAGATCTACGGCCTACGTTGTGTATGGACTTAAGATTTTGCAGCCCTCTCTTCCGCGGCTTCCTGTAAAATGGGTTGAGCCATGTTTATCAAAGGTCGCTGAGAAAAGGCTTTTAGGCCGAGGCGCAGGTGACAGTGATAATCATGTCCTCGCCTTTTGTGTCGGAGCTCTACGTGTCACTCCACTCCTGGCATAATCTCCGGGAGACGTGCCGCTGCCTCGCGTTTTGCGTGCATCCTTATAAACCAAGGGAGAAGGACGTGAACTGCGCCTCTCCCTCCTCTGATCCCCTCATGATTTCTCCACTATTGTTGGAAGCAGAGCACAAATCTGAAGCTACTGGCAGCAGTGATGGCGAGAGGAGGAGGCGTGGCTACTGGCCGCGGGGACTGTGGAGAGGCTATGGCAATGGGTGCCGCGAGTTCCCATCCATATTCCTCTAGTGAAGTGATGGCCCCACCCAGAGGACCGGGTATTGGGATCTACGATAGGGTGCGTCGACTGCAAAATTAAATTTTCCTACGAGCAGAACAAACAAGAACATGCCACAGGAGACGGATCACGGATTATTACGACTAGACGCTCAGTGTCGTGCAGCAGAAGAAGAATTGGGATAGCGCATCAGCGTGGATCGTCTCTTCCTCCTCAATCTCCCACATAGCTGAATGGATCCCGCGAGCAGGTTGGCCAGAGCGGTGCAGGTGCACCGCCTCTAATGGTATCCGTGTGTGCAGGAGGAACGTCGTGCAGCGGACTACTAGGTCCGATCACACAACTGGGGGCGAGTGGAGGTGGCTAGTCGCAACACATGCAAATCCCTAGTGACGGCGCCGAAGCGATCAGCCGCATGTGTGTGCCGCACCTCCACTTTATATAGGCATCCGTCACGGGCTCAACACTTAGCGGACCCTAAAGCCCAATGTCTGTTCGGTCTAGATCCGAGTCCGAGTAGGATCACACCTAACTCGTGGAGTCGAATCCAACCTCACAGGTTCCTTCCCTTAAGTGCATGACCCCTTAGGTTCTCGCTCACTTGGTCGCGAGTCACATCACATCCGGCTTGTCTAGCCGGTAGAGGCCTCTAGTAAAGCATGCCGAGTCCAGGTGTCCGATGAAGCTGGTTAGGCGAACCTGTATATCACACTTTTTTTTCTTTGCCACACAATATATGTTGTCGGTCTCAAGGCGAGTCTGTCATGCTTGTGCTAGCCCGACCTACTTCTCGTTCAAGTGATGCCAACCACAAACCGGACTATATCATAATCCTAATCGCATGTCCATGCTTATCTTGGTCGGTTCACACAAGGGGCCCAGAGTATATCTCTCCTAATCGAAGGGGCAAATCCCATCTTGCTCGACCATGTCTCGCAGCATGGGTCTGGACAAGCCCGAAACCTACCTTTATAACTAGCCAGTCACGGAGTAGCGTTTGGTTAGCCCAAAGCAGGTCTATCACCATCCCGAGTGCATGCGCCAACTCAGGTCTTAGGACATAGAACATATGTTGTACTAGAGACTCACAGATGACATATCGCTGCGTCTCATAGTTGGGTTTGTCCGACTCGGACCTTATCTCGATTCGAATCCGACTAGATCCTCCTGAGTCCATATTATCCGGTTAGCATCCAATGCTCCATGGCTAGTGAGACCGAGCCATCCACCGTGTCATATGCTAGTCTAGTAGGTTGCACGTCCACACAGCCATTTCGATTAGGGACCTTTTAGGACAGTCATCATACAATGCATAGTCCCACAAACAAGTCACGTACTTGTTAATACACATCATTGATAATGTCTAAGGATTATCTTTATTCATAAACACATAGGAAATATCATCATACATGATTGCCTCTAGGACATATCTCCAACACCGGGGAGTTGGTTAACTTCCATGACCACCTTCAATCACCTGCAAGATCTGGTCACCCAGGTGAAAGATCATGGATATCTCCTAGAGGGGGTGAATAGGCACTTTAAAATAATTACGGTTTAGGCTTGGACAAATGCAGAATAAAACTAGTGTTTAATTTGTCAAGCACAAAACCTAAAACAACTAGGTTCACCTATGTTCACCAACAACTTATGCTAAGCAAGATAAACAGCTAAGTGATAGCAAGGTATATAACATGAAACACTATGGCTATCACAAAGTAAAGTGCATAAGTAAAGGGCTCGGGTAAGAGATAACCGAAGCATGCGGAGACGACGACGTATCCCGAAGTTCACACCCTTGTGGATGCTAATCTCCGTTTTGAGCGGTGTGGAGGCAAAATGCTCCCAAAATGCCACTAGGGCCACTGTAATCTCGTCACACCCTTGCACAATGCAAGATGCCGTGATTCCAGTAAGGGACCCTTGAGGTGGTCACCGAACCCGTACAAATGGCAACCCTTGGGGGGCGGTCACCAAACCCATACATTTTGGCAACCCTTGGGGGCGGTCACCGGAACCCGTACAAATTGCTCGGGGCAATCTCCACAACCTAATTGGAGACCCCGACGCAAGTTCGGAGCTTTACACCACAATGATTGAGCTTTGAGACACCACCAACCATCTAAGGCGCCCAATCACCCAAGAGGAACAAGCTCTAGGGTACCAAGCACCCAAGAGTAATAAGCTTCTCAACTTTTCACTTCCATGTTGTTGGGAAACGTTGCATGGAAAACAAAAAACTTCTATGCACACGCAATGATCTATCCATGGAGATGCATAGCAACGAGGGGGAGAGTATGTCTACGTACCCTCGTAGACTATAAGCGGAAGCGTTTAACAACGCGGTTGATGTAGTCGAACTTATTTGCATTCCAACCGATCAAGTACTGAACGTACGGCACCTCCGCATTCTGCACACATTCAACTCAGTGACGTCCTCTGCCTTCTTGATCTAGCAAGACAGCGAGGTAGTAGATGAGTTCCGGCAGCATGACGGCATGGTGACGGTGATGGTGAAGTGTGAAGGAAATATGCCCTAGAGGCAATAATAAAGTTGCTATTTTATATTTCCTTATATCATGATAAATGTTTATTATTCATGCTAGAATTGTATTAACCAGAAACTTGATACATGTGTGGATACATAGACAAAACACCGTGTCCCTAGTAAGCCTCTACTAGACTAGCTCATTAATCAAAGATGGTTAAGTTTCCTAACCATAGACATGTGTTGTCATTTGATGAACGGGATCACATCATCAGGAGAATGATGTGATGCCATTCGTTAGCTTAGCATATTGATCGTTCAGTTTTATTCCTATTGCTTTCTTCATGTCAAATACATATTCCTTCAACTATGAGATTATGCAACTCTCGGATACCGAAGGAATGCCTTGTGTGCTATCAAACGTCACGATGTAACTGGGCGATTATAAAGATGCTCTACATGTATCTTCGAAGGTGTTTGTTGGGTTGGCATAGATCGAGATTAGGATTTGTCACTCTGAGTATCGGAGAGGTATCTCTGGGCCCTCTCGGCAATGCACATCATAAGAAGCCTTGCAAGCAATGTGAATAATTGAGTTAGCTGCGGGATGATGCATTACAGAACAAGTAAAGAGACTTGCCGGTAACGAGATTGAACTAGGTATGAAGATACCGACGATCGAATCTCAGGCAAGTAACATATCGATGACAAAGGGAATAACGTATGTTGTCATTACGGTATGACTGATCAAGATCTTCATAGAATATGTAGGAACCAATATGAGCATCCAGGTTCCGCTGTTGGTTAGTGACCGGAGAGGTGTCTCGGTCATGTCTACATAGCTCTTGAACCTGTAGGGTCCGCACGCTTAACGTTTGATGATGATTTTGTATTATATGAGTTATGTGATTCGGTGACCGAATGTTGTTCAGAGTCCCGGATGAGATCACAGACATGACGAGAAGGCTCGAAATGGTCGCCAGGTAAATATTGATATATAGGACGATAGTATTCGGACACCGGAAGTGTTCCGGAGGATACCGGGTACATATCGTGTCACCGGAAGGGGTTCCGGGCACCCCTGGCAAAAGATATGGGCCTTATGGGCCAAGAAGGGAAACGCACCAGCCACAAGGGGCTGGTGCGCCCCCCTGTATGGACCGGCCTAAGTGGAGAAAGGAAAAGGGGAGGAGGAAAGGAAATAGAGGGAATAGGATTCCCCCTTCCTTTCCCCTCTCCCCTCTTTCCTTCCCCCCTCCGGTGGATATGGTAAGGGGGAGGCCGAATTGGGAGGCGCCCAAGTAGGATTCCTCCTACTTGGGGCACCCCCTTGGCTGCCTCTCCTCCCTCCAACCTATATATTGTTGGGGAACGTAGCAGAAATTCAAAATTTTCTATGCATCACCAAGATCAATCTATGGAGATTCTAGCAACAAGAGAGAGGGGAGTGTATCTTCATACCCTTGAAGATCGCGATGCGGAAGCGTTACAAGAATGCGCTTGGAGGAGTCGTACACACAGCGATTCAGATCGCGGTCAATTCCAATCTAAGCACCGAACAACGGCGCCTCCATGTTCAACACACATGCAGCCCGGTGACGTCTCCCGCGCCTTGATCCAGCAAGGAGGAGGGGAGGTTGGGGAAGACAACTCCAGCAACAGCACGATGGCGTGGTGGTGGTGGAGCGGCGTGGTTTCCAGCAGGGCTTCACCAAGCACTACGAAGGACGAGGATATGGAGAGGTAGGGCTGCGCCGAGAGAGAGAGACTCGTGTCTTTGGCAGCCCCAAAAAAACCCACTATATATAGGAGGCGGGGAGGTGGCTGCACCCCCTCTAGGGTTCCCACCCTAGGGGGTGCGGCAGCCCTAGATGGGATTGGAGGGGGCGGCCAAGAGGGGGAGAGAGGGGGGCGCGCCCTAGGGTGGGCCTTTAGGCCCATCTGCGCCTAGGGTTTCCTCCTCTCCTCTTAGCTGCGCCTTGGGCCTTGGTGGGAGGCGCACCAGCCCACTCAGGGGCTGGTCCCTTCCCACTCTTGGCCCATGCAAGCCTCCGGGGCTGGTGGCCCCTCCCGGTGGACCCCCGGAACCCTTCCGGTGGTCCCGGTACATTACCAGTGACACCCGAAATACTTCCGGTGGCCAAAACCTCACTTCTTGTATATTATTCTTTACCTCCGGACAATTCCGGAACTCCTCATGACGTATGGGATCTCATCCTGGACTCTGAACAACATTCGGTAACCACATACAAACTTTCCCGATAACTCTAGCATCATCGACCCTTAAGTGTGTAGACCCTAGGGGTTCGGGAATCATGCAGACATGACCGAGACAGCTCTCCGGCCAATAACCAACAGCGGGATCTGGATACCCATGTTGGCTTCCACATGTTCCACGATGATCTCATCGAATGAACCACGATGACGGGGATTCAAGCAATCTCGTATACAATTCCCTTTGTCAATCGGTATGTTACTTGCCTGAGATTCGATCATCGGTATCCCAATACCTCGTTCAATCTCGTTACCGGCAAGTCACTTTACTCATTCCGTAATGCATGATACCGTGACTAACTACTTAGTCACATTGATCTCATTATGATGATGCATTACCGAGTGGGCCCAGAGATACCTCTCCGTCATACGGAGTGACAAATCCTAGTCTCGATTCATGCCAACCCAACAGACACTTTCGAAGATACTTGTAGTGTACCTTTATAGCCACCCAGTTATGTTGTGACGTTTGGTACACCCAAAGCATTCCTACGGTATCCGGGAGTTGCACAATCTCATGGTCTAAGGAAATGATACTTGACATTAGAAAAGCTTTTAGCAAACGAACTACATGATCTTGTGCTATGCTTAGGATTTGGGTCTTGTCCATCACATCATTCTCCTAATGATGTGATCCCGTTATCAATGACATCCAATGTCCATGGTCAGGAAACCATAACCATCTATTGCTCAACGAGCTAGTCAACTAGAGGCTCACTAGGGACTTGTTGTGGTCTATGTATTCACACATGTATTACGGTTTCCAGTTAACACAATTATAGCATGAACAATAGACAATTATCATGAACAAGGAAATATAATAATAACCATTTTATTATTGCCTCTAGGGCATATTTCCAACATATATATGAAGGGGGGCACCGCTAGGACACACGAGAACAATTGTTAGCCGTGTGCAGCGCCCCCCTCCACAGTTTACGCCTCCGGTCATATCTTCATAGTGCTTAGGTGAAGCCCTGCACAGATCACTTCACCATCACCGTCACCACACCATCGTGCTGACGGGACTCTCCCTCAACACTTTGCTGGATCAAGAGTTCGAGGGACGTCATCAAGCTGAACGTGTGCAGAACTCGGAGGTGCCATACGTTCGGTGCTTGATCGGTCGGAACGAGAAGTTCGACTACATCAAGCGCATTGTCAAACGCTTCCACTTTCGGTCTACGAGGGTACGTGGACACACTCTCCCCCTCTCATTGCTACGCATATCCAAGATAGATCTTGCATAAGCGTAGTAAAATTTTGCAATTGCATGCTACGTTTCCCAACAGTGGCATCCGAGCCAGGTCTATGCGTGGATGATATGCACGAGTAGAACACAAAGAGTTGTGAGCGGTGATAGTCATACTGCTTACACCGCCAATGTATTATTTTGATTCGGCGGTATTGTTGGATGAAGCGGCCCAGACCAACCTTACATGACCACGTTCATGAGACCGGTTCCACCGACAAACATGCAACTAGTTTTGCATAAAGGTGCCTGGCGGTGTCTATTTCTCCAACTTTAGTTGAATCGAATTTGACTACGGCCGGTCCTTGCTGAAGGTTAAAACAACAAACTTGACGAAATACCGTTGTGGTTTGATGCGTAGGTAAGAACGATTATCGCTAGAAACCCGTAGCATCCATGTAAAACTTGCAACTACAAAGTAGAGGACGTCTAACTTGTTTTTGCAGGGCATGTTGTGATGTGATATGGTCAAGACATGATGTGATATACGTTGTTGTAAAAGTTATCGGCAAATGGCAAGAGCCTTATGATTGTCGCTTTATTGTATGAAATGCAAATGCCATGTAATTGCTTTAATTTATCATTATGCGTTAGCGATAGTTGCAGAAGCAATAGTTGGCGAGACGACCATGACGCAACGATGGAGATCAAGGTGTCGAGCCGGTGACGATGGAGATCATGACGATGCTTTGGAGATGGAGATCAAAAGCACAAGATGATGATGGCCATATCATGTCACATACTTTGATTGCATGTGATGTTTATCTTTTATATGCATCTTATTTTTCTTAGTACGACGGTAGCATTATAAGATGATCCCTTAACTAAATTTCAAGGTATAAGTGTTCTCCCTGAGTATGCACTATTGCGAAAGTTCTTCGTGCTGAGACACCACGTGATGATCGGGTGTGATAGGATCTACGTTCACATGCATACAACAAGTGCAAGACAGTTTTGCACATGCGGAATACTCGGGTTAAACTTGACGAGCCTAGCATGTACAGACATGTCCTCGGAACACTGGAGACCGAAAGGTCGAACGTGAATCATATAGTAGATATGATCAACATAGAGATGTTCACCATTGACGAGTACTCCATCTCACGTGATGATCGGACATGGTTAAGTTGATTTGGATCACGTTACACTTAGATGACTTGAGGGATGTCAGTTTAAGTGGGAGTTCTTAAGTAATTTGATTATTTGAACTTTTAATTTATCATGAACTTAGTCCTGATAGTATTTGCAAATTATGTCAGATCAATGGCGAGCGATATAGCTCCCTGTTTATTTTTTGATATGTTCCTAGAGAAATATAAGTTGAAAGATGTTAGTAGCAATGATGCAGACTGGGTCCGTGATCTGAGGATTATCCTCATTGCTGCACAAAAGAATTATGTCCTTGATGCACCGCTAGGTGACAGACCTGTTGCATGAGAATATGCAGACATTATGAACGTTTGGCAAGCTAGTGCGCCATGCTTTATGGCTTAGAACCGGGACTTCAAAAACATTTTGAATGCTACAGAGCAAATAAGATGTTCCACGAGCTAAAATTGGTATTTTCGACTCATGCCTGTGTCGAGAGGTATGAGACCTCTGACAAGTACTTTGCCTACAATATGGAGGAGAATAGCTCAGCCAGTGAGCATGTGTTCAGAATGTTTGGGTACTACAATCACTTGAAACAAGTGGGAGTTAATCTTCCAGATAAGATGGTGATTGATAGAGTTCTATAGTCACTGTCACCAAGCTACTAGAACTTCGTGATGAACTATAATGTGCAAGGGATAACGGAAAAGACTCCCGAGCTCTTCGCGATGTTGAAATCGGCGAAGGTAGAAATCAAGAAAGAGCATCAAGTGTTGATGGTTAACAAGACCACTAGTTTCAAGAAAAAGGGTAAAGGGAAGGGGTCTTGAAGGCAAGCCTTGCCGAGGTTGGTAAAATTGACGCACATATGCTCCTTCCCGCCTTTCTTGGGGGCAATAACCGGGTTTGCCAGCCATTCCGGGTACTGCACCTCCCGAATGACACCAGCCTCTTGCAGTTTGCGGGTCTCTTGGATGATGAACGACTGCTTCTCTATGGACTGCCGTCGCGCCTTCTGCTTCATCGGGCGTGCGTTAGGGCACACCGTCAGGTGATGCTCAATTATTCCCCTTGGGATCCCCACCAGATCCTTTGGCTCCCACGCGAACACATCCTTGTTCATGCGTAAGAAGCTGACCAACGCCTCTTCTTAATCTAGAGGGAGACTGACGCATATGGTGAAGGTGGCGCCTGATGCCCCGTCTTCATCAACCGGCACCTGCTTCGTCTCGGCACGATCTTGAGAGAACAATTGTTTCTTCTTTGCTGGAGCAGCCCCCGGAGCCTTCGGGTCTCCTTCCTCACTTGAGCGTGCGGCCGCCACAGCCCTGAAGGCGAGCTTGAGGGCCAACAGCGTGGCCTTGGTGTCTCCTGCCACAGTGAGGATGCCGCTGCTTCCCTGCATCTTCATGAGGTTGTAGGCAAGGTGAGTTGCTGCCATGAACTTGGCCAAGGCCGGGTACCCAACAATGGCATTGTACGGAAGGTGATGCGGGCGATGTAGAAATCGATAAGCTCCGTGCAGCAGTTGTCGCGGGTGCCGAAGGTGACGGGGAGGTGGATCCGTCGATGACTCCAGAGAAAGGGTCCACATGAAGCAAGCGGAATGCTTCCACAGAGAGCACATTGAGGTCGGCTCCACCATCGATGAGGGTCTTGGTGACCGCCACGTTGCAGACGGTGGGGGTGCAAAGCATCAGGAGCGCACCGGCACCTGCGGCAGTCGCAGGGTGGTCCCTCGAGTCGAAGGTGAGGTCGGCCTTAGGCGCCACCCAGCTCGGAGGAGCTCCCTGCTACACATGGGCGGCACCAACCCGGCGAAAGAATTGCTTGACATGGCGGTCCAAGGGCGGAGCCTACGAGCTGCCGAGGAGGGCAGCGATGGCGTGGGGGGTGCCGTGAAGTGCACGGTGAAGAGGCCGTTCAACTCCTCCCAGGAGGCCACCGAAGAGTCTGGCAAGCTGAGAAGCCAGGCGCGCGGCGCGCCTACGAGGGCCATGGGAAGCCAGTTGGCCATAACCTTGTCGTCGCCACCGGCTGCCAGAACAGCCTCCTCGTATGCTCGAACAAAACCTGCCGGGTCCGCTGCACCGTCGTATCAGGGCGGTAGCTCCGTCCTGAACTTGGGTGGCCACTGCACCTGTCGCAGGGCGGGGGTGAAACCTCGGAGGCCCTCGGCTCCCCCAAAAGCACGCGTCCGTCCGGTCGATGGAGCAGCGCCCACCATGAGAGCCGAACAGCAGAGCAAAGTGGACAGAGAGGCGGATCTACGACGCACACCTACCTGGCGCACCAAATGTCGGATTTCAGGCTCCGCGGACCCTTGAGAGATTCGAACTCTGGGGTGTGTGCAAAGAACTCAACCTCCCCAGTCTGCCTACTCGCGGATCTCACAACCTAGTTCATTAAACAAGAAGGAAATGGGACACAACAGTTTACCCAGGTTCAGGCCACCTTGCGGTGTAAAACCCTACTCCTGCTTTTTGTGATGGATTAGCCTCGAGGTGGGCTGAGGATGAACTAGTACAGTGGAAGAACGACCTCAAGAGGTGTGTTCTTGAGTTGGTGGGAGAGAGGATGATCTCCAGGATCCGCATCTGATCCCTCTCTACGGTGGTGGCTAGGTCCTATTTATAGAGGCCTTGGTCCTCTTCCCCCAAAATGGAGGCAGGAAGCGATCCCACAATGGCCAAATTCGAAGGGAGACAACTAGTACATCTTATCCTGACAAAACTAGTATTCGCCTGCAAAGCCTCTGGTCATGACACCGTGGTGGGCTCGGCGATGACCTCCGTCCTGCCGTCCTGGCAGTCTTGGTCTTGTTGCATGGGAATGGAAACCTTTGGCTGATTCCTCATGACTCCGCACCTGCTGCTACCTCTTGAGCACTGCGTTGGTTTTCCCTTGAATAGGAAAGGGTGATGCAGCAAAGTAGTGTAAGTATTTCCCTCAGTTTTTTAGAACCAATGTATCAATCCAGTAGGAGGCTCCTCACAAGTCCCTCACACCTACACAAACAAACAAGAACCTGGAAACCAACATGATAAAGGGGTTGTCAATCCCTTCACGGTAACTTGCGAAAGTGAGATCTGATAGTGATAATAAGATAAGATAAATATTTTTGGTATTTTTATGATATAGATTGAAAAGTAAAGATTGCAAAATAAAGTAGATTGGAAACTTATATGATAAAAGATAGACCCGGGGGCCATAGGTTTCACTAGTGGCTTCTCTCAAGATAGCATAAGTATTATGGTGGGTGAACAAATTACTGTTGAGCAATTGATAGAAAAGTGCATAGTTATGAGAATATCTAGGCATGATCATGTATATAGGCATCACGTCCGCGACAAGTAGACCGACTCCTGCCTGCATCTACTACTATTACTCCACACATCGACCGCTATCCAGCATGCATCTAGAGTATTAAGTTCAAAAGAACAGAGTAACGCATTTGGCAAGATGACATGATGTAGAGGGATAAACTCAAGCAATATGATATAAACCCATATTTTTATCCTCGATGGCAACAATACAATACGTGCCTTGCTGCCCCTGCTGTCACTAGGAAAGGACACCGCAAGATTGAACCCAAAGCTAAGCACTTCTCCCATTGCAAGAAAGATCAATCTAGTAGGCCAAACCAAACTGATAATTCAAAGAGACTAGCAAATATAACCAATCATACATAAAAGAATTCAGAGGAAATTCAAATATTTCTCATAGATAAACTTGATCATAAACCCACAATTCATTGGATCTCGGCAAACACACCGCAAAAAGAGTTACATCAAATAGATCTCCAAGAAGATCAAGGAGAACTTTGTATTGAGAATCAAAGAGAGAGAAGAAGTCATCTAGCTAATAACAATGGACCCAAAGGTCTGTGGTAAACTACTCACAACTCATCGGAGAGGCTATAGTTTTGATGTAGAAGCCCTCCATGGTCGATTCCCCCTCCGGCGGAGCGCCAGCGAAGGCTCCAAGATGGGATCTCGCGAATACAAAAGGTTGCGGCGGTGGAAATAGGGTTTCGTGGTGCTCCTGGATGTTTTCAGGGTATGGATGTATATATAGGCGAAGGAGGTCAGTCAGGGGAGCCACGAGGGGCCCACGAGAGTGAGGGGTGCGCCCAACCCCTAGGGCGCGCCTTGCACCCTCGTGGCCGCCTCGGCTGCTTCTTGACGTCCACTCCAAGTCTCAAGGGCCTATCTTTTACTTTATGTCTTTTACTTTATGCAAGAGTCAAGGTGATCCTCACCTTTCCCTTTTTCATTTTATCCTTTGGCAAGCACCTCGTGTTGGGAAGTGATACGTCTCCAACGTATCTATAATTTATGAAACAATCATGCTATTTTATTATTTGTTTTGAATGATTACGGGCTTTATTATACACTTTTATATTACTTTTGGGACCAACCTATTAACCAGAGGCCCAGCCCATATTGTTGTTTTATTGCCTATTTCAGTGTTTCGAAGAAAAGGAATATCAAACGGAGTCCAAACGGAATGAAACCTTCGGAAAAGTAATTTTTGGAACAGAAGCAATCCCGGGAACTTGGAGTGCAAGCCAGGGAAGCGTCGAGGAGGCCACGAGATAGGGGGCGCCCCCACCCCCTGGGCGCGCCCTCCACCCTCGTGGGCCCCTCGAGGCTCCCCCGACTGACTTCTTTCGCTTATATATTCCCATATACCCTAAAACCATCGAAGAACAAGATAGATCGGGAGTTCCGCCGCCGCAAGCCTCTGTAGCCACCAAAAACCTCTCGGGAGCCCGTTCCGGCACCCTGCCGGAGGGGGAATCCCTCACCGGTGGCCATCTTCATCATCCCGGCGCTCTCCATGATGAGGAGGGAGTAGTTCACCCTCGGGGCTGAGAGTATGTACTAGTATCTATGTGTTTGATCTCTCTCTCTCTCGTGTTCTCTCTATGGCACGATCTTAATGTATCGCGAGCTTTGCTATTATAGTTGGATCTTATGATGTTTCTCCCCCTCTACTCTCTTGTAATGGATTGAGTTTTCCCTTTGAAGTTACCTTGTCGGATTGAGTCTTTAAGGATTTGAGAACACTTGATGTATGTCTTGCCATGCTTATTTGTGGTGACAACGGGATATCACGTGATCCACTTGGTATGTTTTGGTGATCAACTTGCGGGTTCCGCCCATGAACCTTTACATAGGGGTTGGCGCACGTTTTTGTCTTGACTCTCCGGTAGAAACTATGGGGCACTCTTTGAAGTACTTTGTGTTGGTTGAATAGATGAATCTGAGATTGTGTGATGCATATCGTATAACCATGCCCACTGATACTTGAGGTGACAATGGAGTATCTAGGTGACATTATGGTTTTGGTTGATTTGTGTCTTAAGGTGTTATTCTAGTATGAACTCTATGATAGATTGAACAGAAAGAATAGCTTCATGTTATTTTACTACGGACTCTTGAATAGATAGAACAGAAAGGATAGCTTTGAGGTGGTTTCGTACCCTACCATAATCTCTTCGTTTGTTCTCCGCTTTTAGTGGCTTTGGAGTGACTCTTTGTTGCATGTTGAGGGATAGTTATATGATCCAAGTATGTTATTATTGTTGAGAGAACTTGCACTAGTGAAAGTATGAACCCTATGCCTTGTTTCCTATCATTGCAATACCGTTTACGCTCACTTTTAACATTAGTTACCTTGCTGTTTTTATATTTTCAGATTACAAAAACCTATATCTACCATCCATATTGCACTTGTATCACCATCTCTTCGCCGAACTAGTGCACCTATACAATTTACCATTGTATTGGGTGTGTTGGGGACACAAGAGACTCTTTGTTATTTGGTTGCAGGGTTGTTTGAGAGAGACCATCTTCATCCCACGCCTCCCACGGATTGATAAACCTTAGGTCATCCACTTGAGGGAAATTTGCTACTGTCCTACAAACCTCTGCACTTGGAGGCCCAACAACGTTTACAAGAAGAAGGTTGTGTAGTAGACATCAAGCTCTTTTCTGGCGCCGTTGCCGGGGAGGCTAGGTAAGCGGCACTCACACCCTATCAACTAAGCTCTTTTCTAGCGCAGTTGCTGAGGAGGTGAGTGCTTGAAGGTATATCTTTTGATCTTGCAATCGAATCTTTTTGTTTCTTGTTTTATCACTAGTTTAGTTTATAAAAGAAAATTACAAAATAAAAAAATGGAATTGAGTTTGTCTCGTACGCTTCATCTTTTTAATATCTTTCGTAAGTATGATGAAAAGGAAAATTGTGCTCAATTGCTAGAAGAAGAATGCATTAAAATGCTTGGCACTAGATCTTTGTATGATGAGCATGATAGCAATGTTGTTAGTATGAATTCCTTGAATATCCATGATACTATTGATATGCAAAGCCACAAGCTTGGGGATGCTATGTTTGATGAAGATGATATGTTTAGTCCCCCATGTTTTGATGAGAATATTTATTATTATGAAAGCATGCCTCCTATTTATGATGATTATATTGATGAAAGTGGGTTTGGAAGAGTGTCAACTTAATTTAGTGATGATTCCACTATTTCGGAAGAGGTTCCAATTGATTATGAGAACAAAGTTGCTATCTATGATGATTATTGTGATGACTCATATGCTATTAAGAATAATGATAACCTTGAAACTTGTCATCATGCTTTTAGTTTTCAATTGGATTATGCCTCACATGATAATTATTTTGTTGAGTTTGCTCCCACTACCATTCATGAAAAGAAAATTGCTTATGTGGAGAGTAGTAATTCTATGCAAGTAGATCATGAAAAGAATGCTTTAGGTGCTGGTTATATTGTTGAATTCATTCATGATGCTACTGAAAATTATTATGAGGGAGGAACATATGCTTGTAGGATTGCAATAATGTCAAGCTTCCCCTCTATGTGCTTAAAGTCTTGAAACTATGCTTGTTTTACCTTCCTATGCTAGTTGATTATTGTTCCCATAAGTTGTTTGCTCACAAAATCCCTATGCATAGGAAGTGGTTTAGACTTAAATGTGCTAGTCATATGCTTCATGATGCTCCCGTTATGTTTCAATTCTTATCTTTTATGTGAGCATCATTGTCATCATCATGCCTAGCTAGAAAGGCATTAAAGAAAAGTGCTTGTTGGGAGACAATCCAATATTTACATTTACTGTTTTTGTGTGTCCACATGATTATGCTACTGTAGTAATCATGTTTTATAGCTTTTGTTTCAATAAAGTGCCAAGTAAGACCTTTAGGATAGCTAACGGTGATAGTTGTGTTGATCCTGCTGAGAATCAGAAACTTATGCACCCAGTAAATTAGTGTTGTTAATTCACAGAAACGTGCTTCTGATCTGATTCGTTTTTATCTGGATTGGTACACAAATTTCTTAGGTCTTCCTAATTTGTTAGGATTTTTGGAGTTCCAGAAGTATACGTTTGATACAGATTACTACAGACTGTTCTGTTTTTGACAGATTCTGTTTTCTATGTGTTGTTTGCTTATTTTGATGAATCTATGAGTAGTACCGGAAAGTATGAACCATAGATAAGTTGGAGTACAGTAGATATTACACCAATATGAATTTATAATGAGTTCATTACAGTACCTAAGTGGTGGTTTTATTTTCTTATACTAACGGAGCTTACGAATTTTCTGTTGAGTTTGTGTTGTGAAGTTTTCAAGATTTGGGTAAGGCTTCGATGGTCCATGGAATAAGGAGTGGCAAGAGCCTAAGATTGGGGATGCCCAAGGCACCCCAAGGTAACATTCAAGGATAACCAAGAGCCTAAGCTTGGGGATGCCCCGGATGGCATCCCCTCTTTCATCTTCGTTCATTGGTAACTTTACTTGGAGCTATATTTTTATTCACCACATGATATGTGTTTTGCTTGGAGCATCATTTTATTTTTATAGTATTAGCTTGCTGTTATTTATAATAATGTTTTGCATCTTTATTTTCAATAAAAATGTCAAGGATAGCCTTTACCATGCTTATTTTGCTAGTATACATGTTGCTGTTTCAAAACAGAAAGTTTACCGCTGTTGCGAAAATTCCCTAGAAAAGTCAGAGAATGATATAATGTTGAAACTTTTTGCATATTGAGATCTGATAAATCTTCTACAGTAAGATATTTTTCTCATAATTTTTGGAGTTAGGGAAGTATGATGAATCTTGCATTCTTTACAGACTGTACTGTTTTGACAGATTGCTGTTATGTTTGCATTGTTTGCATATGTTTGCTTATTTAATGATTCTGTTTGAGGATAGGAGTATTAAATAATCAGAGGCATTTAGTGTGCAATATTGAATAATAATTTTAGTTATTTGTTACAGTAGAAAATGATAAGGTTTTGCATTGGTTTATACTAACCTATCTCACGAGTTCTTGTTGAGTTTGGTGTGGATGAAGCTTTTGATAAAAAGAGAAACCATGATATGAGTGGAATTAAGGAGAGACAAAATTTCAAGCTTGGGGATGCCCAAGGCACCCCAAGATAATATTTCAAGAAGTCTCAAGCATCCAAGCTTGGGGATGCCCCGGTAGGCATCCCACCTTTCTTCTTCAACAATTATCGGTTAGTATCGGTTGAGCCTAAGTTTTTGCTTCTTCACATGAGTTGTGCTATCCTTTTAATGCCATTTTATTTTGTTTTGCTTTCTGTTTGAATAGAATACCAAGATCTGAAAATCATAAATGAGAGAGAGTCTTCGCATAGCTGCATAATTATTTAGCTACTCATTGATCTTCACTTATAGCTTTTTGGAGTAGTTTGTCATTTACTCGTGTGCTTCACTTATATCCTATGAGTAAATGGTTGAATGAGTTGAATGTCATAAATCTGAAATTATATATGTTTCATTTGCTTATCCCATGGGAAGTAATGACTTCACATCTAGAAGTAGAGGTTGTAAATTTATTGAAGGTTAGCAAGCATTGTATTGGTCATTTGAGCAATTCATGAAAGAATATTGAAGGAAGAGAGATTTCACATATAAATATACGATCTTATGACATGCTAAAGAGTTGATGTTGGACAAGGAACACAACATAATGGGTTATGTTTTCTCACATCTCAGTTAAAGTATATTGTCATGGATCATTCAAACATGTTGAGCTTGCCTTTCCCCCTCATGCTAGCCAAAATTCCTTGCACCAAGTAGAGATACTACTTGTGCTTCCAAATATCCTTAAACCCAGTTTTTGCCATGAGTGTCCACCATACCTACCTATATGCGGTATTTACCTGCCGTTCCAAGTAAATTTGCATGTGCCAAACTCTAAACCTTCAAATAATAATCTGTTTTGTATGCCCGAATCGCTCATGTAGCAACTAGGGGCCGTCAGTATCTTCCATGCTAGGTGGGTTATTCTCAAGATGAGTGGACTTCGCTCATCATTCACGAGAAAAATGGCTGGTAACCGGGATGCCCAGTCCCATGATCAAAATATCAAAATCAAATCAAAAATAATTAAAACAAAACTCCCCCAGGACTGTTGTTGGTATGGATGGTACCCCATTGTTTTGGATGGCCATGGAGTGTGATTGTTGGTGGAGGGGGACTAAAAACTTTACCATTTTGTTTGGGAACCGCCTATAATGTATGTAGTATGGAAGATATTGGGAACTCTTGGTTGTTATGTTGACAATGAGATCATACCTCTCAAAATTATTTATCTCTATTTCAAAATTGAGCTCTGGCACCTCTGCAAATCCCTGCTTCCCTCTGCGAAGGGCCTATATTTTACTTTTATGCAAGAGTCAAGGTGATCTTCACCTTTCCCTTTTTCATTTTATCCTTTGGCAAGCACCTCGTGTTGGAAAGATCCTGACATATATATATCCAATTGGATGTAAGTTACCATGAACTATTATTGTTGACATCACCCAAAGGTGAATGCGTTGGAGGCAACACTATAAGCCCCTATCTTTCTTAGTGTCTGATTAAAACTCCATAACCATAAGTATTGCATGAGTGTTAGCAATTGTAGAAGACTATATGATGGTTGAGTATGTGGAGTTTGCTAAATCAAAGCTCTGACATAGACCCTTCCTGAAAATAGGATGAATTGTAATTGTTTGATGAGTGAGAATGAAGTTTGCTACTTTTCAAGAAAGTTTATGGTTTATGCTTTAACATGTGAATAGCTTGTTACTTGATCGTGAGAAGTTTCATGAGATGAACTACTATTATGACATAAAATCATGCTAGAAAAGGTGATTGAAATTATCATTGATCAAACTTGTGCACCTTCTAGCATTCACACTTCATAAATTCTTTCTTTTATCATTTACCTACTCGAGGAAGAGCAGGAATTAAGCTTGGGGATGCTGATACGTCTCCAACGTATCTATAATTTATGAAGCATTCATGCTATTTTATTATCTATTTTGAATGATTACGTGATTTATTATACACTTTTATATTACTTTTGGGACCAACCTATTAACCGGAGGCCCAGCCCATATTGTTGTTTTATTGCCTATTTCAGTGTTTCGAAGAAAAGGAATATCAAACGGAGTCCAAACGGAATGAAACCTTTGGAAAAGTTATTTTTGGAACAGAAGCAATCCCGAGAACTTGGAGTGCAAGCCAAGGAAGCGTCGAGGAGGCCACGAGATAGAGGGGAGCGCCCACCCCCTGGGCGCGTCCTCCACCCTCGTGGGCCCCTCGAGGCTCCCCCGACCGACTTCTTTCGCCTATATATTCCCATATACCCTAAAACCATCGAAGAACAAGATAGATCGGGAGTTCCGCCACCGCAAGCCTCTGTAGCCACCAAAAACCTCTGGGGAGCCCGTTCCGGCACCCTGCCGGAGGGGAATCCCTCACCGGTGACCATCTTCATCATCCCAGCGCTCTCCATGACGAGGAGGGAGTAGTTCACCCTCGGGGCTGAGGGTATGTACCAGTAGCTATGTGTTTGATCTCTCTCTCTCTCTCTCTCTCTCTCTCTCTCTCTCGTTCTCTCTATGGCACGATCTTGATGTATCGCGAGCTTTGCTATTATAGTTGGATCTTATGATGTTTCTCCCCCTCTACTCTCTTTTAATGGATTGAGTTTTCCCTTTGAAGTTATCTTGTCAGATTGAGTCTTTAAGGATTTGAGAACACTTGATGTATGTCTTGCCTTGCTTATGTGTGGTGACAATGGGATATCACGTGATCCACTTGATGTATGTTTTGGTGATCAACTTGCGGGTTCCGCCCATGAACCTTTGCATAGGGGTTGGCACACGTTTTCGTCTTGACTCTCCGGTAGAAACTTTGGGGAACTCTTTGAAGTACTTTGTGTTGGTTGAATAGATGGATCTGAGATTGAGTGATGCATATCGTATAATCATGCCCACGGATACTTGAGGTGACAATGGAGTATCTAGGTGACATTAGGATTTTGGTTGATTTGTGTCTTAAGGTGTTATTCTAGTATGAACTCTATGATAGATTGAACGGAAAGAATAGCTTCATGTTATTTTACTACGGACTCTTGAATAGATAGAATAGAAAGGATAGCTTTGAGGTGGTTTCGTACCCTACCATAATCTCTTCGTTTGTTCTCCGCTTTTAGTGGCTTTGGAGTGACTCTTTGTTGCATGTTGAGGGATAATTATATGATCCAAGTATGTTATTATTGTTGAGAGAACTTGCACTAGTGAAAGTATGAACCCTATGCCTTGTTTCCTATCATTGCAATACCGTTTACGCTCACTTTTATCATTAGTTACCTTGCTGTTTTTATATTTTCAGATTACAAAAACCTATATCTACCATCCATATTGCACTTGTATCACCATATCTTCGCCGAACTAGTGCACCTATACAATTTACCATTGTATTGGGTGTGTTGGGGACATAAGAGACTCCTTGTTATTTTGTTGCAGGGTTGTTTGAGAGAGACCATCTTCATCCTACACCTCTCACAGATTGATAAACCTTAGGTCATCCACTTGAGGGAAATTTGCAACTGTCCTACAAACCTCTACACTTGGAGGCCCAACAATGTCTACAAGAAGAAGGTTGTGTAGTAGACATCAGGAAGATCCTGATATATATATCCAACTGGATGTAAGTTAGCATGAACTATTATTGTTGACATCACCCAAAGGTGAATACGTTGGGAGGCAACACTATAAGCCCCTATCTTTCTCAGTCTCCGATTAAAACATCATAACCATAAGTATTGCATGAGTGTTAGCAATTGTACAAGACTATATGATAGTTGAGTATGTGGACTTGCTGAAATGCTCTATTCTTGACTCTTTCTGATGTTATGGTAAATTCCAATTGCTTCAATGACTGAGATTATAGTTTGTTAGTTCTCAATGAAGTTTCTGAACCATACTTGACATTGTGAATAGATTGTTACTTGAGCATAAGAAATCATATGAAAAAAATCTATATACGTTGCTGTTATAAGAATGATCATGATGCTCTCATGTCCGTATTTTATTTTTATCGACACCTCTATCTCTAAACATGTGGACATATTTCTCGATATCGGCTTCCACTTGAGGACAAGCGAGGTCTAAGCTTGGGGGAGTTGATACATCCATTTTGCAGCATGCTTTTATATAGATATTTATTGCATTATGGGCTATTATTACATGTTATGTCTCAATACTTATGGCTATTCTCTCTTATTTTACAAGGTTTATCATGAAGAGGGAGAATGCCGGCAGCTGGACTTCTGGCTGGAACAGGAGCAAATATTGGAAACCTATTCCGCACAGCTCCAAAAGTCCTGAAACTCCACGAAAGTCATTTTTGGAATTAATAAGAATTATTGAGCGAAGAAAGTACCAGAGGGAGCCCACACCCTGGTCAGGAGGGTGGGGGCGCGCCCCCCTACTTGGCGCGCCCCCTGTCTCCTGGGCCCCCTGGTGGCCCTCCGGTGCCCATCTTCTGCTATATGAAGGCTTTTATCCTGGAAAAAAATCATAAGCAAGCTTACGAGACGAAACTCCGCCGCCACGAGGCGGAACCTTGGCGGAACCAATCTAGGGCTCCGGCGGAGCTGTTCTGCCGGGGAAACTTCCCTCCGGGAGGGGGAAATCATCACCATTGTCATCACCAACGATCCTCTCATCGGGAGGGGGTCAATCTCCATCAACATCTTCACCAGCACCATCTCCTCTCAAAACCCTAGTTCATCTCTTGTATCCAATCTTGTATCAAAACCACAAATTGGTACCTGTGGGTTGCTAGTAGTGTTGATTACTCCTTGTAGTTGATGCTAATTGGTTTACTTGGTGGAAGATCATATGTTCAGATCCTTAATGCATATTAATACTCCTCTGATCATGAACATGAATATGCTTTGTGAGTAGTTACGTTTGTTCCTGAGGACATGGGTGAAGTCTTGCTATTAGTAGTCATGTGAATTTGGTATTCGTTCGATATTTTGATGAGATGTATGTTGTCTATCCTCTAGTGGTGTTATGTAAACGTCGACTACATGACACTTCACCATTATTTGGGCCTAGAGGAAGGCATTGGGAAGTAATAAGTAGATGATGGGTTGCTAGAGTGACAGAAGCTTAAACCCTAGTTTATGCGTTGCTTCGTAAGGGGCTGATTTGGATCCACTAGTTTCATGCTATGGTTAGGTTTACCTTAATACTTCTTTTATAGTTGCGGATGCTTGCAATAGAGGTTAATCATAAGTGGGATGCTTGTCCAATAAAGGGCAGTACCCAAGCACCAGTCCACCCACATATCAAATTATCAAAGTACCGAACGCGAATCATATGAGCGTGATGAAACTAGCTTGACAATAATTCCTACGCATGTGTCCTCGGGAGCGCTTTTCTCATTATAAGAAATTGTCCAGGCTTGTCCTTTGCTACAAAAAGGATTGGGCCACCTTGCTGCACTTTATTTACTTTAATTGCTTGTTACCCATTACAAATTATCTTATCACAAAACTATCTGTTACCTACTATTTCAGTGCTTGCAGAGAATACCTTACTGAAAACCACTTGTCATTTCCTTCTACTCCTTGTTGGGTTCGACACTCTTACTTATCGAAAGGACTATGATAGATCCCCTATACTTGTGGGCCATCAAGACTCTTTTCTGGCGCCGTTGCCGGGGAGTGAAGCACCTTTGGTGAGTGGAACTTGGTAAGGAAATATTTATATAGTGTGCTAAAATTTTCTGTCACTTGTTGCTATGGAGCTAATCCTTTGAGGGGCTTGTTCGGGGTATCTTCGCACCGACCAGTAGAGCAAAGAGTTTCTCCTCAACCTACTGAACCTACTGAAAATGTTTACTTTGAGATTCCTTCGGGTATGATAGAGAAACTGCTAGCTAATCCCTTTGCAGGAGATGGAACATTGCATCCCGATTTACACATTATATTTATGGATGAAGTTTGTGGATTATTTAAGCTTGCAGGTATTCCCGATGATGTTGTTAAGAGGAAGGTCTTCCCTTTATCTTTGAAGGGAGATGCATTGACATGGTATAGGCTATGTGATGATACGGGATCTTGGAACTATAAACGATTGAAGTTGGAATTTCACCAGAAGTTCTATCCTATGCATCTTGTTCATCGTGATCGTAATTACATATATAATTTCTGGCCTCGCTAAGGAGAAAGCATCGCTCAAGCTTGGGGGAGGCTTAAGTCAGTGTTATATTCATGCCCCAATCATGAGCTCTCAAGAGAAATGATTATTCAAAATTTGTATGCTCGGCTTTCTCTCAATGATCGCACCATGCTTGATACTTCCTGTGCTGGTTCTTATATGCTGAAGACTACTGAATTCAAGTGGGACTTATTGGAAAGAATTAAACGCAACTCTGAAGATTGGGGTTCCGACGATGGTAAGGAGTCAGGTATGACACCTAAGTTTGATTGTGTTAAATCTTTTATGGATACCGATGCTTTTCGTGGATTTAGCGCTAAATATGGACTTGACTCTGAGATAGTAGCTTCTTTTTGTGAATCCTTTGCTGCTCACGTTGATCTCCATAAGGAGAAGTGGTTTAAATTTAATCCTCCCATTGAAGTAAAAGTAGTTGCACCTGCTACAGTTGAAGAAAAGACTATCACTTATAATGATCATATTGTTCCTACTACTTATGTTGAGAAACCACCTTTTCCTGTTAGGATAAAGGATCATGCTAAAGCTTCAACTGTGGTTTGTAAGAGTAATACTAGAACATATACACCTCCTGAGAAAATTAAAGTTGAACCTAGTATTTCTATGGTTAAAGATCTCCTAGATGATAATATAGATGGGCATGTTATTTACTTGTGTGGTGAAACTTTGCTAGACCTGATGCTAAGATACATAGACCTGTTGTAGGCATGCCTATTATTTCTGTTAAAATAGGAGATCATTGTTATCATGGCTTATGTGATATGGGTGCTAGTGCTAGTGCAATACCTATTTCCCTATATAAAGAAATTATGCATGATATCGCACCCGCTGAGTTAGAAGATATTGATGTTACAAGTAAGCTTGCCAATAGAGATACTATTACACCTTTTGGGATTGTTAGAGATGTAGAAGTCTTGTGTGGGAAGGTTAAATATCCTGCTGATTTTCTTGTTCTTGGTTCCCCACAAGATAGCTTTTGTCCCATTATTTTTGGTAGACCCTTCTTGAATACTGTCAATGCTAAGATTGATTGTGCAAAGGACGTTGTTACAATTGGCTTGGGGGATATGAAACATGAGTTTAATTTTGCTAAATTTCGTAGACAACCCCATGATAAGGAATTGCCTAGTAAGAATGAGATTATTAGTCTTGCTTCTATTGCCGTGCCTCCTACTGATCCTTTAGAACAATATTTGCTAGACCATTAAAATGATATGTTTATGAATGAAAGAAGGGAAATAGATGAATTATTCCTTAAACAGGGTCCTATTCTGAAACATAACTTACCTGTTGAAATCCTAGGGGATCCCCCTCCACCCAAGGGTGATCCCGTGTTTGAGCTCAAACCATTACCTGATAATCTTAAATATGCTTATCTTGATGAAAAGAAGATATATCATGTTATTATTAGTGCTAACCTTTCAGAGCAGGAAGAGGAAAGATTATTGAAACCTCTGAAAACGCACCGTGCTGCTATTGGATATACTCTGGATGATCTTAAGGGCATTAGTCCCACTCTATGCGAACATAAAATTAAATTGGAGAAAGATGCCAAACCAGTTAGAGATCCTCAATGACGATTAAATCCTAAGATGAAAGAAGTTTTAAGAAAGGAGATACTAAAACTCCTTGAGGCAGGTATAATTTATCTCGTTGCTGATAGTGATTGGGTAAGTCCTCTCCATTGCATCCCTAAGAAGGGAGGTATTACTGTTGTTCCTAATGATAAAGATGAATTGATTCCGCAAAGAATTGTTATAGGTTATAGGAAGGTAATTGATTTCCGTAAATTAAATAAAGCTACTAAGAAAGATCATTACCCTTTACCTTTTATCGATCAAATGCTAGAAAGACTATCCAAACACACACATTTCTGCTTTCTAGATGGTTATTCTGGTTTCTCTCAAATACCTGTGTCAGCGGAGGATCAATCAAAAACTACTTTTACTTGCCTTTTTGGTACCTTTGCTTATAGACGTATGCCTTTTGGTTTATGTAATGCACCTGCTACCATTCAAAGATGCATGATGGCTATATTCTCTGACTTTTGTGAAAAGATTTGTGAGGTATTCATGGATGACTTCTCCGTTTATGGATCCTCTTTTGATGATTGCTTGAGCAACCTTGATCGAGTTTTGCAGAGATGCGAAGACACTAGTCTCGTCTTGAATTGGGAAAAGTGCCACTTTATGGTTAATGAAGGCATTGTCTTGGGGCATAAAATTTCAGAAAGAGGTATTGAAGTTGATAAAGCTAAAGTTGATGCTATTGAAAAGATGCCATGTCCCAAGGACATTAAAGGTATAAGAAGTTTCCTTGGTCATGCCGGTTTTTATAGGAGGTTCATTAAGGACTTTTCTAAAATCTCTAGGCCTCTGACTAATTTATTGCAAAAAGATATTCCTTTTGTCTTTGATGATGATTGTGTAGAAGCATTTGAAATACTTAAGAAAGCTTTGATCACTGCACCTATTGTTCAGCCACCTGATTGGAATTTACCTTTTGAAATTATGTGTGATGCTAGTGACTATGCTGGAGGTGCTGTTCTAGGGCAAAGAGTTGATAAGAAATTAAATATTATCCAGTATGCTAGTAAAACTCTTGATACTACCCAAAGAAATTATGCTACTACTGAAAAAGAATTCTTAGCAATTGTATTTGCATGTGATAAATATTATTGATTCTAAAGTTACTATTCACACTGATCATGCTGCTATTAAATATCTTATGGAAAAGAAAGATGCTAAGCCTAGACTCATTAGATGGGTTCTCTTGCTCCAAGAATTTGATTTGCATATTATTGATAGAAAGAGAGCTGAGAACCCCGTTGCAGACAACTTGTCTAGGTTAGAGAATGTTCTTGATGACCCACTACCTATTGATGATAGCTATCCTGATGAACAATTAGCAGTCATTAATGCTTCTCGTACTGCTCCATGGTATGCTGATTATGCTAATTACATTGTTGCTAAATTTATACCACCTAGTTTCACATAGCAGCAAAAGAAAAAAGTTCTTTTATGATTTAAGACATTACTTCTAGGATGACCCACACCTTTATAAAGAAGGAGTAGATGGTGTTATTAGACGTTGTGTAACTGAGCATGAACAGGAACAGATCCTACGCAAGTGTCACTCCGAACCATATGGTGGACACCACGCTGGAGACAGAACTGCACATAAGGTATTGCAATCCGGTTTTTATTGGCCTACTCTCTTCAAAGATGCCCGTAAGTTTGTCTTGTCTTGTGATGAATGTCAAAGAATTGGTAATATCAGTAGACGTCAAGAAATGCCTATGAATTATTCTCTTGTTATTGAACCATTTGATGTTTGGGGCTTTGATTATATGGGACCTTTTCCTGCCTCTAATGGATATACACATATTTTAGTTGTTGTTGATTACGTTACTAAGTGGGTAGAAGCTATTCCAACTAGTAGTGTTGATCATAACACTTCTATTAAAATGCTTAAAGAAGTTATTTTTCCAAGGTTTGGAGTCCCTAGATATCTCATGACTGATGGTGGTTCAAATTTTATTCATGGTGCTTTCCGTAAGATGCTTGCTAAGTATGATGTTAATCGTAGAATTGCATCTCCTTATCACCCACAGTCTAGTGGTCAAGTAGAATTGAGTAATAGAGAGCTTAAATTAATTTTGCAAAAGACTGTTAATAGATCTAGGAAGAATTGGTCCAAGAAACTTGATGATGCATTATGGGCCTATAGAACTGCATATAAAAATCCTATGGGTATGTCTCCGTATAAGATGGTATATGGGAAAGCATGTCACTTACCTCTCGAACTTGAACATAAGGCATATTGGGCTATTAAAGAGCTCAGCTATGATTTCAGACTTGCCGGTGAGAAGAGGTTATTTGGTATTAGCTCACTTGATGAATGGAGAACCCAACATATGAGAATGCCAAGCTGTTCAAAGAAAAAGTTAAAAGATGGCATGACAAAAGAATACAAAAGCAAGAATTTAGCGTAGGTGATTATGTGTTGCTATTCAAATCTCGTTTAAGATTTTTTGCAGGAAAACTTCTCTCTAAATGGGAAGGTCCTTACGTTATCGAGGAGGTCTATCGTTCCGGTGCCATAAAAACCAACAACTTCGAAGGCACAAGTCCGAGGGTGGTGAACGGTCAAAGAATCAGACATTATATATCAGATAATCCTATAAATGTTGAAACTAATATTATTGAGACCGTAACCCCGGAGGAATACATAAGGGACACTTTCTAGAACATTTCAGACTCCGAAAAGGAATAGGTATGTGGTACGGTAAGTAAACCGACTCCAAAATAGTTCTAATGGCAATTTTTCTCCGTTTTGGAATATTTAAGAATTTTGGAAAGCAAGAATTAATTCGGGAAGGACACAAGGCCTCCACGAGGGTGGAGGGCGCTCACCCTTACTGGGCGTGCCCCCTATCTAGTGGGCACCTCGTGTGCCTCCCGGACTCTGTTTCCTTGCACGTTACTCCTTTTGGTCGGTAAAAATTCATTATATAATATCCCGAAGGTTTTGACCATCCTATCACGCAAAAATCCTCTGTTTTTGTTTCGAGATGTTTTTCTGACAGATCTAGAGCATCATGACGTCACCCTCCTTCAACAATGAAGACAAGGATGCTTGGCTATTGAAGGTAGAGCTGAAAAGAGAAGAACCTGAGGAGATCAACAAGGATGAAGGGATCAAGAAGGCCATGGAGGATCAAGCTCCGGCGGTGGAAGAAGAAAACATCCCTCAACCTCTACCTAACCTCTTTACTCCAATTGAGATTAAAGCTTTCAAGATGATTGAGCTAGCTCGCATACAAAACAAGTATCTCACACAGGAAAATATTTTGTTGAAGGATCATATTGTCGAACTCAAGGGCATTATCCGCAAGTTGGAGGAGCTTTTATGCTCGATGTGCGATTATCCACCATCATCCTCACCACCTTCATCGCCTCCGAGGACATAATCACATGGGTATGGGCACTCCCCTTGGAAATTGCCAAGCTTGGGGGAGGTGCCCCGGTATCGTATCACCATCACACTCCTATCTTTACCGTTTTACTTAGTTCGATCCTTTTAGTAATATCTTGATCTAGTAGAATAAAGTTTTGGTTTGATTTAGTTTTGAGTTTTGCCTTGTGATCTCTCTATGTAATTGAGTCCATGATTTATATATAATAAAGATTAGTGTTGAGTCAAGGGCTTTGTTATCTTGCTATGATCTTGAGAAAATAGAAAGAATAAAAAGAATAAAAGAGTTCATATTGATCTTATGGATAGTAATGACTTCACATATAAAAAGTATGAGGCATAAAAGTTGTTGAGAGTTGACAAACATAGTTTTGGTCATCATTGCAATTAATAGGAAGTAGTAAAGAAAGAGAGGTTCTCACATATAAATATACTATCTTGGACATCTTTTATGATTGTGAGCACTCATTAAGTATGACATGCTAAAGAGTTAATGTTGGACAAGAAAGACAACATAATGGGTTATGTTTTCTCACATCTCAGTTAAAGTATATTGTCATGGATCATTCCAACATGTTGAGCTTGCCTTTCCCCCTCATGCTAGCCAAATTCCTTGCACCAAGTAGAGATACTACTTGTGCTTCCAAATATCCTTAAACCCAATTTTGCCATTAGAGTCCACCATACCTACCTATGGATTGAGTAAGATCCTTCAAGTAAGTTGTCATGTTGCAAGCAATAAAAATTGCTCTCTAAATATGTATGACTTATTAGTGCAGAGAAAATAAGCTTTATAAGATCGTGTGATATGGAAGTAATAAAAGCGACGGACTGCATAATAAATGTTCATATCACAAGTGGCAATATAAAGTGACGTTCTTTTGCATTAAGATTTTGTGCATCCAACCCTAAAAGCACATGACAACCTCTGCTTCCCTCTGCGAAGGGCCTATCTTTTACTTTATCTCTTTTACTTTATGCAAGAGTCAAGGTGATCTTTACCTTTCCCTTTTTCATTTTATCCTTTGGCAAGCACCTCATGTTGGGAAGATCCTGATATATATATCCAACTGGATGTAAGTTAGCATGAACTATTATTGTTGACATCACCCAAAGGTGAATACGTTGGGAGGCAACACTATAAGCCCCTATCTTTCTCAGTGTCCGATTAAAACAGCATAACCATAAGTATTGCGTGAGTGTTAGCAATTGTAGAAGACTATATGATAGTTGAGTATGTGGACTTGCTGAAAAGCTCTATTCTTGACTCTTTCTGATGTTATGATAAATTGCAATTGCTTCAATGACTGAGATTATAGTTTGTTAGTTCTCAATGAAGTTTCTGAACCATACTTGACATTGTGAATAGATTGTTACTTGAGCATAAGAAATCATATGACAAAAATTTATATACGTTGTTGTTATAAGAATGATCATGATGTTCTCATGTCCGTATTTTATTTTTATCGACACCTCTATCTCTAAACATGTGGGCATGTTTCTTGATATCGGCTTCCACTTGAGGACAAGCGAGGTCTAAGTTTGGGGGAGTTGATACGTCCATTTTGCATCATGCTTTTATATCGATATTTATTGCATTATGGGTTGTTATTACACGTTATGTCTCAATACTTATGGCTATTCTCTCTTATTTTAAAAGGTTTAGCATGAAGAGGGAGAATGTCGGCAGCTGGAATTCTTGCTGGAAAAGGAGCAAATATTGGAAACCTATTCTGCACAGCTCCAAAAGTCCTGAAACTCCACGAAAGTCATTTTTGGAATTAATAAGAATTACTGAGTGAAGAAAGTACTAGAGAGGGCCCACACCCTGGCCAGGAGGGTGGGGGTGCCCCCCCTACTGGGCGCGCCCCCTGTCTCCTGGGCCCCCTGGTGGCCCTCTGGTGCCCATCTTCTGCTATATGAAGGCTTTTACCCTGAAAAAAATCATAAGCAAGCTTACGAGACGAAACTCCGCCGCCACGAGGCGAAACCTTGGTGGAACCAATCTAGGGCTCCGGCGGAGCTGTTCTGTCGGGGAAACTTCCCTCCGGGAGGGGGAAATCATCACCATTGTCATCACCAATGATCCTCTCATCGCGAGGGGGTCAATCTCCATCAACATCTTCACCAGCACCATCTCCTCTCAAAACCCTAGTTCATCTCTTGTATCCAATCTTGTATCAAAACCACAAATTGGTACCTGTGGGTTGCTAGTAGTGTTGATTACTCCTTGTAGTTGATGCTAATTGGTTTACTTGGTGGAAGATCATATGTTCAGATCCTTAATGCATATTAATACTCCTCTGATCATGAACATGAATATGCTTTGTGAGTAGTTACGTTTGTTCCTGAGGACATGGGTGAAGTCTTGCTATTAGTAGTCATGTGAATTTGGTATTCGTTTGATATTTTGATGAGATGTATGTTGTCTCTCCTCTAGTGGTGTTATGTGAACGTCGACTACATGACACTTCACCATTATTTGGGCCTAGAGGAAGGCATTGGGAAGTAATAAGTAGATGATGGGTTGCTAGAGTGACAGAAGCTTAAACCCTAGTTTATGCGTTGCTTCGTAAGGGGCTGATTTGGATCCACTAGTTTCATGCTATGGTTAGGTTTACCTTAATACTTCTTTTGTAGTTGCAGATGCTTGCAATAGAGGTTAATCATAAGTGGGATGCTTGTCCAAGAAATGGCAGTACCCAAGCACCGGTCCACCCACATATCAAATTATCAAAGTACTGAACATGAATCATATGAGCGTGATGAAACTAGCTTGACGATAATTCCCATGTGTCCTCGAGAGCACTTTTCTCATTATAAGAAATTGTCCAGGATTGTCCTTTGCTACAAAAAGGATTGGGCCACCTTTCTGCACTTTATTTTCTTTAATTGCTTGTTACCCGTTACAAATTATCTTATCACAAAACTATCTGTTACCTACTATTTCAGTGCTTGCAGAGAATACCTTACTGAAAATTGCTTGTCATTTCCTTCTGCTCCTTGTTGGGTTCAACATTCTTACTTATCAAAAGGACTACGATAGATCCCCTATACTTGTGGGTCATGAACTAACCATATTCACAATAACACTTAGGTCTCATGTTTACTCATATCAATGGCATAATCAACTAGCGAGCAATAATAATAAAACTCGGATGACAACACTTTCTCAAAACAATCATAATATGATATAACAAGATGGTATCTCACTAGCCCTTTCTGAGACTGCAAAACTTAAATGCAGAGCACCTCTGAAGATCAAGGACTGACTAGACATTGTAATTCATGGTAAAAGAGATCCAGTCATAGTCATACTCAATATAAATTAATAGTAATGCATGCAAATGACAGCGGTGCTCTCCAACTGGTGCTTTTTAATAAGAGGGTGCTGACTCAACATAAAAGTAAATAGATAGGCCCTTCGCAGAGGGAAGTAGGGATTTGTAGAGGTGCCAGAGCTCGATTTTGGAGATAAATAATATTTTGAGCGGTATACTTTAATTGTCAATATAACAATCGAGAGATCTCGATATCTTCCATGCTACACACATTATAGGCAGTTCCCAAACAGAATGGTAAAGTTTATACTCCCCCTCCACCAACAAGCATCAATCCATGGCTTGCCCGAAACAATGGGTGCCTCCAACTAACAACAATCCTGGGGGAGTTTTGTTTGCAATTATTTTGATTTGAGCATGGGACTGGGCATCCCGGTTACCAGCCATTTTCTCATGAGTGAGGAGCGGAGTCCACTCCTCTTGAGAATAACCCACCTAGCATGGAAGATACAGATAGCCCTAGTTGATACATGAGTTGTTCGAGTATACAAAACAAAATTTCATTTGAAGGTTTGGAGTTTGGCACATACAAATTTACTTGGAACGGCGGGTAGATACCGCATATAGGAAGGTATGGTGGACTCATATGGAATAACTTTGGGGTTTATGGATTTTGGATGCACAAGCAGTATTCCCACTTAGTACAAGTGAAGGCTAGAAAGAGACTGGGAAGCGACCAACTAGAGAGCGACAACATTCATGAACATGCATTAAAATTAATCAACACTGAGTGCAAGCATGAGTAGGATATAATCCAACATGAACATAAATATCGCGAAGGCTATGTTGATTTTGTTTCAACTACATGTGTGAACATGTGCCAAGTCAAGTCACTCGAATCATTCAAAGTAGGATACCACCCTATCATACCACATCACAACCATTTTAATAGCATGTTGGAACGCAAGGTAAACCATTATAAACTCCTAGCTAATTAAGCATGGCATAAGCAACTATAATCTCTAATTGTCATTGCAAACATGTTTATTCATAATAGGCTGAATCAGGAATGATGAACTAATCATATTTATAAAAACAAGATAGGTCGAGTTCATACCAGCTTCTCTCATCTCAATCAGTCCATCATATATCGTCATTATTGCCTTTCACTTGCACAACCGGACGGTGTAGATAATAATAATAGTGCACGTGCATTGGACTAAGCTGGAATCTGCAAGCATTTAATACAAAGGAGAAGACAAGGTAATATGGGCTCTTGGTTAATTCAACAATAATGCATATGAGAGACACTCAACATTTTCATCAAGGTTTTCTCCTCTCGACCCCCAAAGAAAAGAAAAGAAATAAAACTATTTACACAGGAAAGCTCCCAACAAGCAAAAGAAGAACAAGAAATCTTTTGGGGTTTTCTTTTAATTACTACTACTACAGGCATGGAAAGTAAACTAGCTAAAAGCTACAACTAATTTTTTTGGTTTTTCTCAAGGTTATTCAAACACACAAGAAGAAAGCTAGAAAAAGAAAATAAACTAGCATGGATGGTACAATGAAAAAGTATGAGCACCGACAACTAGAATGAGTGTGTGAACATGAATGTAATGTCGGTGAGAAATACGTACTCCCCCAATCTTAGGCTTTTGGCCTAAGTTGGTCTATGCCCATGGATCAGAGTTACTCCCTCTGGTGTACTGAGGGGTGTCATCTGAGTACCACTGGCTAGCAATCTCCTCTGGATCCCACTGATAAAAGTACGGTCGATAAGGGTCAAGTGGTGGTTCCGGCTCAGGCTCTGGAACTGGTGTCTGGCTCTGGTACGCATAAACGGCCTCCGGCAAGACGATGTACGTGCCTGGAGATAAGTCAAACAAAGAGGGTGCAGGCAAGATAATAGTCTCACTATGAGTTTTATGAAATCTCAAATTATACTTAAGCATCTTCTCATCATTTTAAATAATAAACTCATGTGCTATCATACTCTTATAATCTAGAAAAGTAGGGGGCAGCAGCTTTTCCTCTTTCTCATAATGCCTAATAGGTATCCTAAAGTGTTTTGCAAGGCGCGAAGCATAGATGCCTCCAAAGATGGGACCCTTTGTACGGTTCAGACTTAATCGTTTAGCAACAATAGCACCTAAACTAACAGTGTTATCATGAAATAAAGCATGGCACAAAATAACAATATCAGGAACACTAAGGTTTCCACAGTTCCCGCGACCAATTAAGCATCTACTAGCAAATATTGCAAAGTAACGTAGAACAGGAAAGTGTATGTTAGTAATTCTTGCATCGGAAACCTTCCTCGTTTCTCCTATAGTAATCATATCAATAAATCCATCCATATCTCTACGATGTGGTTCCTCTATCCTGCCCTCGAAGGGTATCTTGCAAACCACACAAAAATCACATAGTGACATCTCCCTAACCTCATCATATAAATGAAACTCCACTGAAGGTGGTGATTTCTTAGCATGAAAGTAAAAAAATTTGCACAAAAGTATTAGTGAGTAGGAGATACTAATCGAGCTGGTCATGGAGGAAGTCAGTGAGGCCTGCATTATCAGCCAAAGAATAAAAGTCATCATGAATCCCGGCTGCTCTCAAGAACTCATCACAAGGCCATTCACACGGCCGAACCTCCGCGACGCGAGGGAGATTATACTTGGGCTTTTTATTCTCCTTATCTTGTTTATCTTTCGAGCTTTGGCTCAAAGAGCCCCTCAAAAATATCTTCATCATTTTCTAAAAATTTCTGAAATTTTTAGTAACTCAAAATAAAAGTGAACCAAACTCAACAAAATTGATAGCGACTACTCCCACAAGTGCCTAGAGACTATATCATGCATTAGAACTACTTGGGACCATATAAATTTGACATGCAAGCTCAAGAACAAGGTCACTTTAGCAGCAAAAAAATTGCAATGAATAAAGCACTAGAACAAAAACTAATTGGACCAATGGAGGAGTCACATACCAAAGAACAATCCCCCAAAGCAGTTTTGTGAGTGGAGCTTTGAGCAAGGAGATTGAAAATAGCAGCAAAATGAGCTAGAACTCGTGCTTGAGCTGGATGGTGATTTTTTTGGGAGGAAGAAGAAGTATGTAGGTGCAGGAATGAGTGGAGGGGGCCACCAGGGGCCCACGAGACAGGGGGCATGCCCTAGGGGGTGGGCATGCCCTGGACCCTCGTGGACAGGTGCTTGCTCCCCTACTCTGTTCTCAGTGCCAAATATTCTCAAATATTCTAGAAAAAATCATATTTCATTTTTAGGGCATTTGGAGAAATTTATTTTTGGGGAATTTTTTTATTGCACGGATAATTCAGAAAACAGACAGAAAATACTATTTTTGCTTTATTTAATCTAAATAATAGAAAGTAAAAGGAGGGTACAGAAGGTTGTGCTTTCTAATTTCATCCATCTCATGCTCATCAAAAGGAATCCACTAACAAGGTTGATCAAGTCTTGTTACCAAACTCATTCCAAATAACATGGAACCGGAGAAATTTTGAATAACACTAGGTTACTTCAACGGGGATATGCACATCCCAAATAATAAAAATATCATATTTCTTCTTGACAGTGGGAAGAGGGAATTCAAAACCTACAATAACAATCGATGGAATTTTTCCAATAGAATTGATACTGTGAACTTGAGGTTGTTTCCTCGGAAAGTGTACCGTATGCTCATTACCATTAACATGAAAAGTGACATTGCCTTTGTTGCAATCAATAACGCCCCTTGCAGTATTCAAAAAGGGTCTACCAAGGATAATCGACATACTATCGTCCTCGGGAATATCAAGAATAAAAAAGTCCGTTAAAATAGTAACATTTGCAACCACAATAGGCACATCCTCACAAATACCGACAGGTATAGCAGTTGATTTATCGGCCATTTGCAAAGATATTTTAGTAGGTGTCAACTTATTCAGTTCAAGTCTACGATATAAGGAGAGATGCATAACACTAACATCGGCTCCAAGATCACATAAAGCAGTTTTAACATAGTTTCTTTTAATGGAGCATGTTATTGTTGGTACTCCTGGATCTCCAAGTTTCTTTGGTATTCCACCCTTAAAAATATAATTAGCAAGCATGGTGGAAATTTCAGCTTCCGGTATCTTTCTTTTATTTGTAACAATATCTTTCATAGCATAATGATTCATTTTAAGCATATCAGTCAAACACATACGCAAAAAGATAGGTCTAGTCATTTCAGAAAAGCACTCAAAATCCTCATCATCCTTTTTCTTGGATGGCTTAGGAGGAAAAGGCATGGGTTTCTGAACCCATGGTTCTCTTTCCTTACCGTGCTTCCTAGCAATGAAGTCTCTCTTATCATAACGTTGATTCTTTGATTCTGAGTTATCAAGATCAACAGCAGGTTCAATCTCTACATCATTATTATTGCTAGGTTGAGAATCAACATGAGCATCATCATTAACATTATCACTAGGTTCATGTTCATCTCCAAATTGAGTTTCAGCATCAAAAATAGAAATATCATTGGGATTCTCAGGTGTGTCTACAACAGGTTCACTAGAAGCATGCAAAGTCCTATCATTTTTCTTCTTCTTTTTAGAAGGACTAGGTGCATCAACAGTATTTCTCTAAGAATCTTGCTCAATCCTCTTAGGGTGGCTCTCAGGATACAAAGGTTCCTGAGTCATTTTACCCGTTCTAGTCATAACTCTAACAACATTATCATTTCTCTTATCATTTAATTCATTGAGCAAATAATTTTGTGCTTTAATCACTTCTACTTGAGTGGTAACCATAGAAGCATGTTTACTAATAAGTTTAGGCTCATTCTTAACCCTAGACATATAATCACTCAAGTGTCCAATCATATAAGCATTACTTTTCAATTGTCGACCAACATAAGCATTGAAATTTTCTTGTCTAGCCATAAAGTCATCAAACTCATCCAAGCATTGGCTAGCAAACTTTGTAGACGGGATTTCAACTTTATCATATCTATAGAGAGAATTTACCTTTACTACCTGTGTCGGGTTATTAAGGCCATGTATTTCTTCAACAGGAGGTAAATTCTTAACATCTTCAGCTTTAATACCTTTTTCTTTCATAGATTTTTTCGCCTCTTGCATATCTTCTGGACTGAGAAATAGAAAACCTCTTTTCTTCGGAGTTGGCTTAGGAGTTGGTTCAAGAAGTGTCCAATTATTTTCATTAGTCAACATATTATTCAATAGCAATTCAACTGTTATTTCCCTGAAAACACAACCAGCACAACTATCCAGGTGGTCTCTGGAACCATCGGTTAGTCCATTATAAAAGATATCAAGTATTTCATTTTTCTTTAGAGGATGATCAGGCAAAGAATTAAGTAATCGGAGAAGCCCCCCCCCCCAAGCTTGTGGGAGACTCTCTTCTTCAATTTTCACAAAATTATATATTTCCCTTAAAGCAGCTTATTTCTTATAAGCGGGGAAATATTTAGCAGAGAAGTAATAAATCATATCCTAGGGACTACGCACACAACCAGGATCAAGAGAATTAAACCATGTTTTAGCATCACCCTTTAATGAGAACGAAAATATCTTAAGGATATAGTAGTAACGAGTTTTCTCATCATTAGTGCATAGGGTGGCTATATCATTCAATTTAGTAAGATGTGCCACAACAGTTTCAGATTCATAGCCATAAAAAGGATCAGATTCAACCAAAGTAATTATCTCCGGATCGACAGAGAAATCATAATCCTTATCAGTAACACAGATAGGTGAAGTAGCAGAAGCAGGGTTATATTTCAACCTAGCATTTAGAGACTTTTCTTTCAGCTTAGCTAATAATTTCTTAAGATCAGATCTATCATTGCAAGCAAGAAAATCTCTAGCAGTTTCTTCATCCATAACATAACCCTCAGGCACAACAGGCAATTCATATTTAGGGGGAGAACCTTCATCATCACTTTCATCAATAATTTCATTCTCTCTAGCCCTAGCAGTTGTTCATCAAGAAATTCACCTAATGGCACAGTAGTATCAAGCATAGAAGTAGTTTCATCATAAGTATCATGCATAACAGAAGTGGCATCATCAATAACATGCGACATATCAGAATTAATAGCAGAAGCAGGTTTAGGCGTCGCAAGCTTACTCATAACAGAAGGAGAATCAAGTGCAGAGCTAGATGGCAGTTCCTTACCTCCCCTCGTAGTTGAGGGATAAATCTTGGTTCTTTCGTCTTTCAAATTCCTCATAGTGATCAGCAGATATAAATCCCAAGTGACTCAAAGAATAGAGCTATGCTTCCCGCTAACGGCGCCAGAAAATAGTCTTGATAACCCACAAGTATAGGGGATCGCAACAGTTTTCGAGGGTAGAGTATTCAACCCAAATTTATTGATTCGACACAAGGGGAGCCGAAGAATATTCTCAAGTATTAGCAGTTGAGTTGTCAATTCAACCACACCTGGATAACTTAGTATCTGTAGCAAAGTATTTAGTAGCAAAGTAGTATGGAAGTAATGGTAACAGTGGCAAAAGTAACAGTAGCAGTTTTGTAGTAATTGTAACAGTGGCAACGGTAAAGTAACTAAGCAAAGAGCAATATGTGAAAAGCTTGTAGGCATTGGACCAGTGATGGATAATTATGTCGGATGCGATTCCTCATGCATAGTTATAACATAGGGTGACACAGAACTAGCTCCAGTTCATCAATGTAATGTAGGCATGTATTCCGAATATAGTTATACGTGCTTATGGAAAAGAACTTGCATGACGTCTTTTGTCCTACCCTCCCGTGGCAGTGGGGTCCTATTGGAAACTAAGGGATATTAAGGCCTCCTTTTAATAGAGTACCAGACCAAAGCATTAACACCTAGTGAATACATGAACTCCTCAAACTACGGTCATCACCGGTAAGTATCCCGATTATTGTCACTTCGGGGTTAACGGATCATAACACATAATAGGTGACTATAGACTTGCAAGATAGGATCAAGAACTCACATATATTCATGAAAACATAATAGGTTCAGATCTGAAATCATGGCACTCGGGCCCTAGTGACAAGCATTAAGCATAGCAAAGTCATAGCAACATCAATCTCAGAACATAGTGGATACTAGGAATCAAATCCTAACAAAACTAACTTAATTACATGGTAAATCTCATCCAACCCATCACCGTCTAGCAAGCCTATGATGGAATTACTCATGCACAACGGTGAGCATCATGAAATTGGTGATGGGGGATGGTTGATAATGATGACGGCGTCGGATTCCCCTCTTCGGAGCCCCGAACGGACTCCAGATCAGCCCTCCCGAGAGAGTTTAGGGCATGGCGGCGGCTCCGTATCGTAAAACGTGATGAATCCTTCCCTCTGGGTTTTTTCTCCCCGAATGTGAATATATGGAGTTGGAGTTGAGGTTGGTGGAGCTCCAAGGGGCCCACGAGGCACGTGGCGCGCCATAGGGGGGTGCGGCCCCCTGACGTCGATTCTTTCGCCAATATTTTTTTATTAATTCCAAAAGGTTGCTTCATGGATTTTCAGGTCATTCCGAGAACTTTTATTTCTGCACAAAAATAACACCATGGCAGTTCTGCTGAAAACAACGTCTGTCCGGGTTAGTTCCATTCAAATCATGCAAGTTAGAGTCCAAAACAAGGGCAAAAGTGTTTGGAAAAGTAGATACAACAGAGACGTATTAGTCATACACCCAATGTAAATGTTTTATTGAATCTCGATAGTAGTGATACACATATTCATAATATTGATGCCAAAATATGCAAAGTTGATAATGATAGTGCAACATATTTGTGGAACTGCCATTTAGGTCATATTGGTGTAAAGCGCATGAAGAAACTCCCTGCAGATGGACTTTTGGAATCACTTGATTATGAATCATTTGATACTTGCGGACCATGCCTCATGGGCAAGATGACTAAAACTCCGTTCTCCGGAAAAATGGAGCGAGCCAATGGCTTATTGGAAATAATACATAGTGATGTATGCGGTCCGATGAGTGTTGAGGCACGTGGCGGGTATCGTTATTTTCCGACCTTCACAGATGATTTGAGAAGATATGGGTATATCTACTTAATGAAACACAAGTTTAAACATTTTAAAAGTTCAAAGAATTTCAGAGTGAAGTGGAGAATCATCGTAACAATAAAATAAAGTTTCTACGAACTGATCGCGGAGGCGAATATTTGAGGTATGAGTTTGGCCTTCATTTAAAAACAATGTGGAATAGTTTCACAACTCACGCCACCTGGAACACCACAGTGTAATGGTGTGTCCGAACATTGTAACCGTACTTTTATTAGATATGGTGCGATTTATGTTATCTCTTACGGATTTACCACTATCGTTTTGGGGTTATACATTAGAGACAGCTGCATTCACGTTAAATAGGGCACCGTCTAAATCCGTTGAGACGACACCGTATGAACTGTGGTTTGGCAAGAAACCTAAGCTATCGTTTCTTAAAGTTTGGGGTTGCGACACTTATGTCAAAAGGCTTCAGCCTGATAAGCTCGAACCCAAATCGGAGAAGTGCATCTTCATAGGATACCCTAAGGAAACAAATGGGTACACCTTCTACCACAGATCTGAAGGCAAGATTTTTGTTGCCGAGAATGGAACCTTTCTCGAGAAGGAGTTTCTCTCGAAAGAAGTGAGTGGGAGGAAAGTAGAACTTGATGAGGTAATTGTACATTCTCTCGAATTGGAAGGTAGCTCATCACAGAAAACCATTCCCGTGATGCCTACACCAACTAGAGAGGAAGATAATGATACTGATCATGAAACTTCAGATCAAGTTACTACTGGACCTCGTAGGTCGAACATAGCACATTCCGCACCAGAGTGGTACGGTAATCCTGTCCTGGAAGTCATGTTATCAGACCATGGCGAACCTACGAATTATGAAGAAGCTATGATGAGCCCGGATTCCGAGAGATGGCTTGAGGCCATGAAATCTGAGATAGGATCCATGTATGAGAACAAAAGTGTGGACTTTGGTGGATTTGCCCGATGATCGGCGAGCCATAGAGAATAAATGGATCTTCAAGAGGAAGACGGACGCTGATGGTAGTGTTACTATCTACAAAGCTGGACTTGTCGTGAAAGGTTTTCGACAAGTTCAAGGTGTTGACTACGATGAGATTTTCTCACTCGTAGCGATGCTTAAGTCTGTCCGAATCATGTTAGCAATTGCCGCATTTTATGAAATCTGGCAAATGGATATCAAAACTGCATTCCTTAATGGATTTATTAAAGGAGAATTGTATATGATGCAACCAGAAGGTTTTGTCAATCCTAAAGGTGCTAACAAAATGTGCAAGCTCCAGCGATCCATCTATGGACTGGTGCAAGCATCTTGGAGTTGGAATATACATTTTGATAAGGTGATCAAAGCATATGGTTTTATACAGACTTACGACGAAGCCTGTATTTACAAGAAACTGAGTGGGAGCTCTATAGCATTTCTGATATTATATGTGGATGACATATTATTGATCGGAAATGATGTAAAATTTTCTTAAAAGCATAAAGGAGTGTTTGAAAGGAGTTTTTCAATGAAAGACCTCGGTGAAGCTACTTACATATTGGGCATCAAGATCTATAGAGATAGATCAAGATTCTTGATAAGATATTCAATGAGTACATACCTTGACAAGATTTTGAAGGAGTTCAAAATGAATCAGTCAAAGAAGGAGTTCTAGCCTGTATTGTAAGGTGTGAAGTTGAGTAAGACTCAAAGCCCAACCACGGCAGAAGAATGAAAGTCATTCCCCATGCATCAGCCATAGGTTCTACAAAGTATGCCATGCTATGTACCATACCTGTTGTGTGCCTTGCCATGAGTTTGGCGAGGGGGTACAATAGTGATCCAGGAGTAGATCATTGGACAACAGTCAAAATTATCCTTAGAGGACGAAGGAAATGTTTCTCGGTTATGGAGGTGACAAAGAGTTCGTCGTAAAGGGTTCTGTCGATGCAAGCTTTAACACCGATCCAGATGACTCTGAGTCTCAATTTGGATACATATTGAAAGTGGGAGCAATTAGCTACAGTAGCTCCGTGCAGAGCATTGTAGACATAGAAATTTGCAAAATACATACGGATCTAAATGTGGCAAAACCGTTGACTAAACCTCTCTCACAAGCAAAACATGATCATACCTTAGTACTCTTTGGGTGTTGATCACATAGCGATGTGAACTAGATTATTTACTCCAGTAAACTCTTTGGGTATTGGTCACATGGCGATGTGAACTATGGGTGTTAAATCACATAAAGATGTGAACTATTGGTGTTAAATCACATGGCGATGTGAACTGGATTATTGACTCTAGTGCAAGTGGGAGACTGAAGGAAATATGTCCTAGAGGCAATAGTAAAGTTGTTATTTTATATTTCCTTATATCTAAATGTTTATTATTCATGCTAGAATTGTATTAACCGTAAACTTGATACATGTGTGGATAAATAGACAAAACACCGTGTCCCTAGTAAGCCTCTACTAGACAAGCTCGTTAATCAAAGATGGTTAAGTTTCCTAACCATAGACATGTGTTGTCATTTGATAAATAGGATTACATCACTAGGAGAATGATGTGATGGAAAATACCCATTCGTTAGCTTAGCATATTGATCGTTCAGTTTTATTGCTATTGCTTTCTTCATGTCAAATACATATTCCTTCGACTATGAGATTGTGCAACTCCCGGATACTAGAGGAATGCCTTTTGTGCTATCAAACGTCACAACATAACTGGGTGATTATAAAGATGCTCTATAGGTATCTCTGAAGGTGTTTATTGGGTTGGCATAGATCGAGATTAGGATTTGTCACTCCGAGTATCGGAGAGGTATCTCTGGGCCCTCTCGGTAATGCACATCATAAGAAGCCTTGCAAGCAATGTGACTAATTGAGTTATTTGCGGGATGATGCATTACAGAACGAGTAAACAGACTTGCTGGTAACGAGATTGAACTAGGTATGAAGATACCAACGATCGAATATCGGGCAAGTAACATACCCATGACAAAGGAAATAACGTATGTTGTCATTACGGTATGACCGATAAAGATCTTTGTAGAATATGTAGGAACCTATATGAGCATCCAGGTTCCGCTGTTGGTTATTGACCAGAGAGATGTCTCGGTCAAGTCTACATAGTTCTCGAACCCGTAGGGTCCGCACGCTTAATGTTCGATGACGATTTTGTATTATATGAGTTATGTGATTTGGTGACCGAATGTTGTTCGGAGTCCCGGATGAGATCACAGACATGAAGAGAAGTCTCGAATGGTCGAGAGGTAAAGATTGATATATAGGACGATAGAATTCGGATACCAGAAGTGTTCTGGAGGGTACTGGGTACATATCGGGTCACCGGAAGGGGTTCCGGGCACCCCTGGGAAGAGATATGGGCCTTATGGGCCAAGAAGGGAAACGCACCAGCCACAAGGGGCTGGTGCGCCCCCCATATGGGCTGGCCTAAGTGGAGAAAGGAAAAGGGGAGGAGGAAAGGAAATAGAGGGAATAGGATTCCCCCTTCCTTCCCCCTCTCCCCTCTTTCCTTCCCCACTTTCGTGGATATGGTAAGGGGGGAGGCCGAATTGGGAGGCACCCAATTAGGATTCCTCCTACTTGGGGCACCCCTTGGCTGCCTCTCCTCCCCTCCAACCTATATATATGAAGGGGGCACCGCTAGCACTTACAAACAGTTGTTAGCCGTGTGCGGCTCCCCCCTCCACAGTTTACACATCTAGTCATATCTGCGTAGTGCTTAGGTGAAGCCCTGCGTGGATCACTTCACCATCACCGTCACCACACCATCATGCTGATGGAACTCTCCCTCCACACTTTGCTGGATCAAGAGTTTGAGGGACGTCATCGAGATGAACATGTGCAGAACTCGGAGGTGTTGTACGTTCGGTGCTTGATCGGTCAGAACGAGAAGAAGTTTGACTACATAAACTACGTTGTCAAATGGTTCCACTTTTGGTCTACGAGGGTGCGTGGACACCCTCTCCCCCTCTCGTTGCTATGCGTCTCCTAGATAGATCTTGTGTGAGCATAGGAGTTTTTTTAAATAGCATGCTATGTTTACCAACAAAGTGATCTCCGCAGGGTTTCGCCTAAGCACTACGAAAATATGACCGGGGGTGTAAACGGTGGAGGGGGGCACCGCACACGGCTAGTCAATTGTATGTTGTGTGCTAGGGGACCCCCTCCCACATATATATAGGTGAGAGGGAGGGAGGAGCAGCCAAAGGAGGCGCCCAAGTAGGATGCATCCTACTTGGAGTCCCTCCCAAGCCGTGCTCCCCCTGCCTTATATAGGTGCGGGGGAAAGGCAGGGGAGGGTGCCCCCCCTTCCTTTCTCCCATGAGAGGGAAAGGCGGGAGGGGATAGCCCTCCTCCTTTTCTTCTCTTAAGGCCTGCTATCCAAAGAATGGGCGCACTAGGGGCTGGTTTGTCCTCCCCTTTGGCCCATTAGGCCCATACACTTACCGGGGGTGTCCGGAACCCCTTCCGGTGACCCGATGACTACCCGGTGCACTCCGAAACTCTTCCGGTGTCCGAATACCATCGTACTGTATATCAATCTTTACCTCTCGAACATTTTGAGACTCCTTGTCATGTCCGTGATCTCATCCGGGAATCCAAACAACATTCGGTCACCAAATCATATAACTCATATAACACTATATCCTCAACGAATGTTAAGCGAGCTGACCCTACGGGTTCGAGAACTATGTAGACATGACCGAGACAACTCTCTGGTCAATAACCAATAGCGGAACCTTGATATCCATATTGGCTCCTACATATTCTACGACATCTTTATCGGTCAAACCTTATGACAACATACATAATTCCCTTTGTCCATCGGTATGTTACTTGCCCAAGATCCGATCGTCAGTATCTATATACTTAGTTCAATCTCATTATCGGCAAGTCTCTTTACTCGTTATGTAATACATCATCTCATGACTAACTCATTAGTCATTTGCTTGCAAGCTTATGATGTGTATTACCGAGAGGGCCCAGAGATACCTCTCAGAAACTCGGAGTGACAAATCCTAATCTTGATCTATGCCAACTCAAAAAACACCTTCGGAGATACCTGTAGAGCATCTTTATGATCACCCAGTTATGTTGTGACGTTTGATAGCACACAAGGTATTCCTCCGGTATCCAGGAGTCGCATAATCTCATAGTCGAAGGAATATGTGTTTGACATGAAGAAAGCAATAGCAATAAAACTGAACGATCATTATGCTAAGCAAGGAAGCAATGGTTTGAGCTCTCTATGAACGATACGACCAAGCTACTCACTCAAGAGCCCCCCTTGATAGTACGGCAATCGATTGTATAACCCGGTCTCCCAACTATCACCATGAGACCAGTAAAACAGAAATCTATCAAGGGCAAACCTTTGCCTTACACATAGTCCACTTGAGCTAGACGATGACGATCTTGACTTCCTCAAGTTGGACCACCTTTCGTGACTGTATTGACTCGATGAAGACTAGTCAATTGCTCCCCCATACTTCACTATGGGTGAGCCACTCTTCGGCACATGTTCACAAGTCCATTGTCACCACAATGGACGACAAGCTTCAAGCATGATCTCTTCGTGATGCTCCACTTGAACTTGCACACCGCAATCTTGATGACGATCACGACTTGATGTCATCCTCCATGGGTTGTATGAGATCTTCCTCTTCATGCAAGCCCATGGAAACATCCTAACCCACACAGAACTCTCACGTAGACCTTGGGTTAGTACACAAAGCGTAATGGACAATGCTTACCACACCAAGGGATCACTTGATCCCTCTCGGTACATCTTGTACGTTTGTGTGTTGATCAACTTGATTCTCTCTTTGACTTAGTCTTGGTCAACCTCTCACATGCCCAATCTTTAGATAATTCCTTCAATAGCACCTTTGTCATCACATATTATCATTGAAACCAACAAATGGACTTCAAGAAAAACCTATTGACAAACCCTTCAAATTTAACTAAAGGCAACCATTAGTCCATAGAGATTATCATCAATTACCAAAGCCGAACATGGGGGTACCTGATACGTCTCCAACGTATCTATAATGTTTTATTGTTCCATGTTGTTATATTATCAACCTTGGATGTTTTATAATCAATTTATACTCATTTTATATCATTTTTTGGTACTAACCAATTGACATAGAGCCAAATGCCAGTTGATGTTTTCTGCATGTTTTTTACATCGCAGGAAATCAATATCAGACGGAGTCCAAATGCCATGAAACTTTATGAAGTTTTTTATGGACCAGAAGACACGTAATGGGCCCTGGCTGCGCCTGGGGGTGCTCCGAGGAGAGCACAACCCACCAGGGCACGCCAGGAGGGCCAGGCGCGCCCTGGTGGGTTGTGCCCACCTCGGGTGCCCCCCGGACCGCCTCTTTGCTCTATAAATACCCCAATATTATAGAAACCCTAGGGGAGTCGACGAAATATTGATCCAGCCGCCGCAGAGTCCAGAACCAGCAGATCCAATCTAGACACCATCTCGGATGGGGTTCACCACCTCCATTGGTTCCTCTCCGATGATGCGTGAGTAGTTCTTTGTAGACCTTCGGGTCCGTAGTTAGTAGCTAGATGGCTTCCTCTCTCTCGCTGAATTCTCAATACAATGGTCTCTTGGAGATCCATATGATCTAACTCTTTTGCGTGTGTTTGTTGGGATCTGATGAACTTTGAGTTTATGATCAGTTATATATTTTTATATCCATGAAAGTATTTGAGTTTCTTTGATCTCTTTTATGCATGATTGCTTATAGCCTCGTATTTATTCTCTGGTATTTGGGTTTTGTTTGGCCAACTTGATCTATTTATCTTGCAATGGGAAGAGGTGCTTTGTAGTGGGTTCGATCTTACGGTGCTTGATCCCAGTGACAGAAGGGGAACCGACACGTATGTATCGTTGCTACTAAGGATAAACGATGGGGTCTATCTCTACATAGATAGATCTGGTCTACATCATGTCATCGTTCTTATTGCATTACTCTGTTTTTCCATGAACTTAATAACTAGATGCATGATGGATAGCGGTCGATGTGTGGAGTAATAGTAGATGCAGGCAGGAGTCGGTCTACTAATCTTGGACGTGGTGCCTATATAATGATCATTGCCTGGATATCATCATGATTATTTGAAGTTCTATCAATTGCCCAATAGTAATTTTTTCACCCACCGTTTGTTATTTTTCTCGAGAGAAGCCACTAGTGAAACCTACGGCCCCGTGTCTCTTTCTCATATATTTGCCTTTGCGATCTACTTTTCCTTTGCATTTATTTTCAAATTTATAAAACCAAAAATACAAAAATACCTTGCTGCAAGTTATTTCTTATTCATTTTATTTGGCGTTCGATCTATCAATCTACTACAATTTCCTCACTCATCTTGGGGCGCCGCTACCTGAAAGGGATTGACAACCCCTTTTACACGTCGGGTTGTGAGGATTTGTTATCTGTGTGCAGGGGTTGTTTATGTTGCCTTGCTTGGTTCTCCTATTGGTTTGATAACCTTGGTTTCTTCACTGAGGGAAATACCTACCGTCGTTGTGCTGCATCATCCCTTCCTCTTTTGGGAAATACCGACGTAGCTTCAAGCCGCATCAAAAGGAATTTCTGGCGCCGTTGCCGGGGAGGATCTTCAACATATACCAGGTTCCTAATCACAAACTTCATCTCCTCGCAATTTACATTATTTGCCATTTGCCTCTCGTTTTCCTCTCCCCCACTTCACAAAAAATTGTCGTTTTATTTGCCTTCTTTTTCGTTCGCCTTTTTCTTGTCAGATCTCTTGTTTGCTTGTGTGACCATGCGTCTTCTATTTGCTTGCATCTTTGCTTGCTAAAAATCTATTGATATGGATCCTCATCCACTAGCTAATCTTTTTAAGAGATCTAATTATGTTGAACAGTTGCTAGTGATTTGAGTGCACTCGATTATCTCTATGAAGTTTTGCTTGAATTTCATGAATCTGAAAAATGTGATGAAGTGTCAGGAGAAGAAATTTATGAAGTGATTCATGATAGCTCCTTGAATAAAAAACATGGTTGCAATGATGTTATTATAAATTCTATTAATGCCAATTATGCTAATAATATGCAAAACCCCAAGCTTGGGGATGCTAATTTTGATATGTCCACTACTTATTGCAATGATCATGATTGGGATGATACTTCTTATAATTTTGAAAATTTATTTAAACCTCATGATGAATATGCTTGATATAATATTAAAAGTGGGTTTGGAAGAGTGTCAACTTTAGCTAAAAAATAATCCCACTTATTTGGAGAGTGCTGAATCTTATGATTTTTTTTTATAAAAGTGGGCTTGGAGAGGTCATGACTTTATTTAATGATAATCCCACTATTTTGGAAGAGTGTCAACTTTGCATGCATGAGGATCATGAAGAGAATATTTCATGCGATATTTATATTGTTGAATTTGATTATGATCCTACATGTAATTATTATGAGAGAGGAAAATATGGTTGTAGAAATTTTTCATGTTACTAAGTTACCTCTCGTTATGTTGAGATTGATATTGTTTCCTTCTTCTTCCTTGCATATGCTAGTTTTTGCTTGTCTTGATAATTTGTTTTCTTATAAAATTCCTATGCATCGGAAGTATGTTAGACTTAAGTGTGCTTTTCACATGTTTTATGATGCTCTCTTTGTGTTTCAATTATTATCTTTCTTGTGAGCATCAATAAAAATTATGCCTTGCTAGGGGCGTAAAACTATAGCACTTGTTGGTAGGCAACCCAATGAATAAAATTTATTTTGCTTTTTACTTTCTGTTCTTGAGTGTTTGCACAATTATGCTACTGTTATGATTGTGTTTTAATTAGTGTTTGTCCCAAGTAAAACCTTCAGGATCTTCTTGGGTGATAGTTGTTTGATCTTCCTGAAAAACAGAAACTTATGCACTCATGAAAATAATTTTCATAAATCACAGAAAAGTGTTTTTGGCCTGATTCATTTTGCAGAAGATTAATATACAAATTACCATGGTCGTCCTAAGTTTTCAGAATTTTTGGAGTTACAGAAGTATTCGAAATAGTCAGATTGCTACAGGCTGTTCTGTTTTGACAGATTCTATTTTCTTTGCGTTGTGTGCTTGTTTTGATGGCTCTATGGTTTTCTTTGATGAGTTTTTTCCATAGAAAAGTTGGAATAAAATAGATATAATGCAAAAATAAAATATGAATTGGTTTGATACAGTACTTATAGCAGTGGTTTGCTTTCTTATACTAACGGATCTCACGAAGGTTTTGTTGAGTTTTGTGTGATTGAAGTTTTCAAGTTTTGGGTTATCTTGCGATGGATGAAGGAAGGATAGAAGCGCCTAAGCATGGGGATGCCCCGGCATCCCAAGCTATTATCCAAATATGAGAAACTAACTAAGCTTGGGGATGCCCCCGAGTGGCATCCCCTCTTTCTTCTAATGACCATCGGTATTTTACTCGAAGCTATATTTTTATTCGTCACATACTATGTGTTTTGCTTGGAGCATCTTGTATGATATGAGTCTTTGCTTGTTTTATTTTGTGTTTTAAGTCTTGATCCCTCGCTGGACGCACCTATTTGAGAGAGCCAAAATTATGTCATGACTTGTTAGAATTGCTCTCTATGCTTCACTTAAAAAAATTGAGCTATGGACTTGCTCTAGTGCTTCACTTACATCTTTTTTGAGCATGGCATGCTTTAGTAATTTTCAATAAATTATCTCTTGCTTCACTTAAATTATTTTGAGAGAAAGAGAAAATTATGCTCATGATCTTCACTTATATTTGTTTGAGCTTATGAAAAGCAACACATGAAAATTAGTCCCAGAGTGATAGATATCCAAGAAGGAGATAATAAAAAGTTTCATGAAGATCATTGGACAAAATAAACTTGATTCTTAGTAATAGTTTTGAGGTATGATGATGTGATATGTGAGTTATGTTGATGAGTAATTATGCTCTAGTAAGAATATTGGTGTTAAGGTTTGTGATTCCCTATGCAAGCATGAAAGTCAATAGTCATGCAATTAAATTATATCCTACTTGTGGTGCATTATTCGGTGTTAATTATGCTTAATGCTTGCTTATGAGATTATTCATTTCTTTGTTGGTCTCTTCTCAACCTTTTGCTAGCCTTCATTTTGCACTAAGTATGATCTCTACTTGTGTATCCAAAATCCTTTAAACCAGTTTTGCCACATGAGTCCACTATATCTACCTATATGTGGTATTCTTTTGCCGTTCTAAGCAAATTTGCATGTTCCATCTCTAATTTTCAAAATAAACTTCTCTTTTGTGTGTTCATTTCGCTCGCGGAGTGGTGAGGGGTGGCTAATATTTTCCATGCTGGATGTGTTATTCTCACGATGAGTGTTTATTCACTTGTCATTGCATGAGAATAAGGCAAAGGTTTTAGGGATGCCCAGTCCTGAAATGAAAAAAATGAATTTACTTTATGTTATCAAATAATAAATTCCTTGGAAAGTGTTGGTATCGAGGGCAACCGTGGATACGGCTAGCCATGAAAAGTGAAATTATGGTGGAAAAAGGAATAAACTGTATTTTCTGTTTGGGAACCGCCTATGATATATCTAGCATGGAAAGTGTTGGGAACTGTAAGTCATTTTTGTTGGTTGGATGGATACACCTCCCAAAATGTTTTTATCTCTAAGTTTTTCTCTTTGGGCTCTGGCACCTCTACAAATCCCTACTCCCCTCTGTGAAGGGCCTTTCTTTTACTTTATGCAATTTGTATTTTGAATTTGAGTCTCCGTCTTCTCTTATAAAAGCATCGACTAGGAGGCAATATGATCGTACTTGAGTATTGGGTGTAGCTAATATGCGACATGTTTTATGAATGGATCAATGGTTGAGCATTATGGGCTAGGGATAACTTATTTTAGCATTTATATTTTGAAAGACATGGTTGCTTGTTGATATGCTTCAGTATTTAAATTATCATGTCAAAACTAGATTATTGCTTTGAACCACATGAAAGTCCAAATGTCCATGCTATAAAGAAAAGAATATGGTATGACATGTTAGGCAGCATTTCACATCAAAAATTCTGTTTTATCACTTACCTACTCGAGGACGAGTAGGAGTTAAGCTTGGGGATGCTGATACTGTTGGGGAACGTTGCAGAAAATTAAAATTTTTCCTACGGTTTCACCAAGATCCATCTATGAGTTCATCTAAGCAACGAGTCACGGGAGAGAGTTAGCATCTACATACCACTTGTAGATCGCGTGCGGAAGCTTGCAAGGTGATGATGTAGTCGTACTCGACGTGATTCGAATCACCGATGACCAAGTGTTGAACGGACAGCACCTCCGCGTTCAATACATGTACGGGACGGGAGACGTCTCCTCCTTCTTGATCCAGCAAGGGGGAAGGAGAGGTTGAGGAAGACAGCTCCACCGGCAGCACGACGGCGTGGTGATGGTGGAGAGGCAGTACTCCGACAGGGCTTCGCCAAGCACACAACGGAGGAGGGGAGGTGTTGGGGAAGGGAGGGCTGCGCCTTGGAGGGTGGTCCGGCTGCCCTCCCCTCACCCCTCTATTTATAGGGGGAAGGGAAAAGGGGGCCGGCCCCCTAGAACCCATCTAGGGGGGGTGCGGCGGCCTAGGGGAGAGGGGAGAGGGTGGCTTGCCCCCCAAGCCAAGGGGGGCGCCCCCTCTAGGGTTCCCCCTCAACCCTAGGCGCATGGGCCCAAGGGAGGGGGGTGCGGCCAGCCCACCAGGGGCTGGCTCCCTGCCCCACGCAGCCCATGTGGCCCCCCGGGAGGGGTGGCCCCTCCCAGTGGACCCCCGGAACCCTTCCGGTGGCCCCGGTACAATACCGGTATGACCCCGAAACTTCCCGGTGTCCGTTTGACAACTTCCCATATATAAATCTTTACCTCCGGACCCTTCCGGATCTCCTCGTGACGTCCAGGATCCCATCCGGGACTCCGAACAACATTCGGTAGTCACATACTAGTCTTCCTAATAACCCTAGCGTCACCGAACCTTAAGTGTGTAGACCCTACGGGTTCGGGAGACATGCAGACATGACCGAGACGCTCTCAGGTCAATAACCAACAGCGGGATCTGGATACCCATGATGGCTCCCACATGCTCCTCGATGTTGTCATCGGATGAACCACGATGTCGAGGATTCGATCAAACCCTGTATGCAATTCCCTTTGTCAATCGGTACGTTACTTGCCCGAGACTCGATCGTCGGTATCCCAATACCTTGTTCAGTCTCGTTACCGGCAAGTCACTTTACTCGTACCGTAATGCATGATCCCGTGTCCAACACCTTGGTCACATTGAGCTCATTATGATGATGCATTACCGAGTGGGCCCAGAGATACCTCTCCGTCATACGGAGTGACAAATCCCAGTCTCGATCCGTGTCAACCCAACAGATACTTTCGGAGATACCTGTAATGCACCTTTATAGTCACCCAGTTACGTTGTGACGTTTGATACACCCAAGGCACTCTTACGGTATCCGGGAGTTACACGATCTCATGGTCGAAGGAAGAGATACTTGACACTGGCAAAGCTCTAGCAAAACGAACTACACGATCTTTTATGCTATGCTTAGGATTGGGTCTTGTCCATCACATCATTCTCCTAATGATGTGATCCCGTTATCAACGACATCCAATGTCCATAGTCAGGAAACCATGACTATCTGTTGATCACAACGAGCTAGTCAACTAGAGGCTCACCAGGGACATATTGTGGTCTAAGTATTCACACGTGTATTACGATTTCCGGATAATACAGTTATAGCATGAATAAAAGACATTTATCATGAACATTGAAATATAATAATACTTTTATTATTGCCTCTAGGGCATATTTCCAACAGTCTCCCACTTGCACTAGAGTCACCAATCTAGTTACATTGTGATGAATCGAACACCCATAGAGTTCTGGTGTTGATCATGTTTTGCACGCGAGAGAGGTTTAGTCAGCGGATCTGCGACATTCAGATCCGTGTGCACTTTGCAAATCTCTATGTCTCCATCTTGAACATTTTCACGGATGGAGTTGAAACGACGCTTGATGTGCCTGGTCTTCTTGTGAAACCTGGGCTCCTTGGCGAGGGCAATAGCTCCAGTGTTGTCACAGAAGAGTTTGATCGGCCCCGACGCATTGGGTATGACTCCTAGGTCGGTGATGAACTCCTTCATCCAAATCGCTTCATGCGCTGCCTCCGAGGCTGCCATGTACTCCGCTTCACACGTAGATCCCGCCACGACGCTCTGCTTGCAGCTGCACCAGCTTACTGCTCCACCATTCAACATATACACGTATCCGGTTTGTGACTTAGAGTCATCCAGATCTGAGTCGAAGCTAGCGTCGACGTAACCCTTTACGACGAGCTCTTCGTCTCTTCCATAAACGAGAAACATGTCCTTCGTCCTTTTCAGGTACTTCAGGATATTCTTGACCGCTGTCCAGTGTTCCTTGCCGGGATTACTTTGGTATCTTGCTACCAAACTTACGGCAAGGTTTACATCGGGTCTGGTACACAGCATGGCATACATAATAGATCCTATGGCTGAAGCATAGGGGATGACACTCATCTCTTCTTTATCTTTTGCCGTGGTCGGTGACTGAGCCGAGCTCAATCTCACACCTTGTAACATAGGCAAGAACCCCTTCTTGGACTGATCCATTTTGAACCTCTTCAAAATCTTATCAAGGTATGTGCTTTGTGAAAGACCTATGAGGCGTCTCGATCTATCTCTATAGATCTTGATGCCTAATATATAAGCAGCTTCTCCAAGGTCCTTCATTGAAAAACACTTATTCAAGTAGGCCTTAATGCTGTCCAGAAATTCTATATTATTTCCCATCAAGAGTATGTCATCTACATATAATATGAGAAATGCTACAGAGCTCCCACTCACTTTCTTGTAAACGCAGGCTTCTCCATAAGTCTGCATAAACCCAAACGCTTTGATCATCTCATCAAAGCGAATGTTCCAACTCCGAGATGCTTGCACCAGTCCATAAATGGATCGCTGGAGCTTGCATACTTTGTTAGCGTTCCGAGGATCGACAAAACCTTCCGGCTGCATCATATACAGTTCTTCCTTAAGATGCCCGTTAAGGAATGCCGTTTTGACGTCCATCTGCCATATCTCATAATCATAGTATGCGGCAATTGCTAACATGATTCGGACGGACTTCAGCTTCGCTACGGGAGAGAATGTCTCGTCGTAGTCAATCCCTTGAACCTGTCGATAACCCTTAGCGACAAGTCGAGCTTTATAGATGGTAACATTACCATCCGCGTCCGTCTTCTTCTTAAAGATCCATTTGTTTTCTATCGCTCGCCGATCATCGGGCAAGTCTGTCAAAGTCCATACTTTGTTTTCATTCATGGATTCTATCTCGGATTTCATGGCTTCAAGCCATTTGTTGGAATCCGGGCCCGCCATCGCTTCTTCATAGTTCGAAGGTTCATTGTTGTCTAACAACATGATTTCCAGGACAGGGTTGCCGTACCACTCTGGTGCGGAACGTGTCCTTGTGGACCTACGAAGTTCAGCAGTAACTTGATCCGAAGTACCTTGATCATCATCATTGTTTTCCTCTTCAGTTGGTGTGGGCATCACAGGAACGGTTTCCTGCGCTGCGCCACTTACCCGCTCAAGAGGTAGTACTTCATCGAGTTCTACTTTCCTCCCACTTACTTCTTTCGAGAGAAACTCTTTTTCCAGAAAGCATCCGTTCTTGGCAACAAAGATCTTGCCTTCGGATCTTAAGTAGAAGGTATACCCTACAGTTTCCTTAGGGTATCCTATGAATACGCATTTTTCCGACTTGGGTTCGAGCTTTTCAGGTTGAAGTTTCTTGACATAAGCATCGCATCCCCAAACTTTTAGAAACGACAGCTTAGGTTTCTTTCCAAACCATAATTCATACGGTGTCGTCTCAACGGATTTAGACGGTGCCCTATTTAAAGTGAATGTAGCTGTCTCTAGAGCGTATCCCCAAAATGATAGCGGTAAATCGGTAAGAGACATCATAGACCGCACCATATCCAATAGGGTGCGATTACGACGTTCGGAACACACCGTTTCGCTGAGGTGTTCCAGGCGGCGTGAGCTGTGAAACGATTCCACATTTCCTTAAGTGTGTACCAAATTCGTGACTTAAGTATTCTCCTCCACGATCTGATCGTAAGAATTTTATCTTTCGGTCACGTTGATTCTCTACCTCATTCTGAAATTCCTTGAACTTTTCAAAGGTCTCAGACTTGTGTTTCATTAAGTAGACATACCCATATCTACTCAAGTCATCTGTGAGAGTAAGAACATAACGATATCCTCCGCGAGCCTCAACGCTCATTGGACCGCACACATCGGTATGTATGATTTCCAACAAGTTGTTTGCTCGCTCCATTGTTCCGGAGAACGGAGTCTTGGTCATTTTGCCCAAAAGGCATGGTTCGCACGTGTCAAACGATTCATAATCAAGAGACTCTAAAAGTCCATCGGCATGGAGCTTCTTCATGCGCTTGACACCAATGTGACCAAGGCGGCAGTGCCACAAGTATGTGGGACTATCGTTATCAACTTTAAATCTTTTGGCATATACACTATGAACATGTGTAATATTACGCTCGAGATTCATTAAGAATAAACCATTGACCATCGGAGCATGACCATAAAACATATCTCTCATATAAATCGAACAACCATTATTCTCAGACTTAAATGAGTAGCCATCTCGTATTAAACGAGATCCAGATACAATGTTCATGCTCAAACTTGGCACTAAATAACAATTATTAAGGTTCAAAACTAATCCCGTAGGTAAATGTAGAGGCAGCGTGCCGACGGCGATCACATCGACTCTGGAACCATTCCCGACGCGCATCGTCACCTCGTCCTTCGCCAGTCTCCGTTTATTCCGCAGCTCCTGCTGTGAGTTACAAATATGAGCAACGGCACCGGTATCAAATACCCAGGAGTTACTACGAGTACTGGTAAGGTACACATCAATCACATGTATATCAAATATACCTTTGGTGTTGCCGGCCTTCTTATCCGCTAAGTATTTGGGGCAGTTCCGCTTCCAGTGACCCTTCCCCTTGCAATAAAAGCACTCAGTCTCAGGCTTGGGTCCATTCTTTGACTTCTTCCCGGTAACTGGCTTACCAGGCGCGGCAACATCTTTGCCGTCCTTCTTGAAGTTCTTCTTACCCTTGCCCTTCTTGAACTTAGTGGTCTTATTGACCATCAACACTTGATGTTCTTTCTTGATTTCAGCCTCTGCTGACTTCAGCATCGAGAACACTTCAGGAATGGTCTTTTCCATCCCCTGCATGTTGTAGTTCATCACAAAGCTCTTGTAGCTTGGTGGGAGCGACTGGAGGATTCTGTCAATGACCGCCTCATCTGGGAGGTTAATGTTCAGCTGGGTCATACGGTTGTGCAACCCAGACATCTTCAGGATGTGCTCACTGACAGAACTGTTTTCCTCCATCTTACAACTGTAGAACTTGTCGGAGACATCATATCTCTCGACCCGGGCATGAGCTTGAAAAACTAGTTTCAGCTCTTCGAACATCTCATATGCTCCGTGGTGCTCAAAACGCTTTTGGAGCCCCGGTTCTAAGCTGTAAAGCATGCCGCACTGAACGAGGGAGTAATCATCAGCACGAGTTGCCAAGCATTCATAATGTCTTGGTTCTCTGGGACGGGAGCGTCACCTAGCGGTCCTTCTAGGACATATTGTTTCCTGGCAGCTATGAGGATGATCCTCAGGTTCCGGACCCAGTCCGTATAGTTGCTGCCATCATCTTTCAGCTTGGTTTTCTCTAGGAACGCGTTGAAGTTCATGTTGACATTAGCGTTGGCCATTGATCTACAAGACATATTTGCAAAGGTTTTAGACTAAGTTCATGATAATAAAGTTCTAATCAAATTATGAACTCCCACTTAGATTAGACATCCCTCTAGTCATCTAAGTGTTACACGATCCGAGTCGACTAGCCCGTGTCCGATCATCACGTGAGACGGACTAGTCATCGTCGGTGAACATTCTCATGTTGATCGTATCTTCCATACGATTAGAGTTCGACCTTTCGGTCTCCGTGTTCCGAGGCCATGTCTGCACATGCTAGGCTCGTCAAGTTAACCCTAAGTGTTTTCGCTGTGTAAATCTGTCTTACACCCGTTGTATGTGAACGTAAGAATCCATCACACCCGATCATCACGTGGTGCTTAGAAGCGACAAACTGTAGCAACAGTGCACAGTTAGGGGAGAACACTTCTTGAAATTTTGTAAGGGATCATCTTATTTACTACCGTCGTCCTAAGTAAACAAGATGCATAAACATAATAAACATCACATGCAATTATATAGTTGTGACATGATATGGCCAATATCATATAGCTCCATTGATCTTCATCTTCGGGGCTCCATGATCATCTTGTCACCGGCTTGACACCATGATCTCCATCATCATGATCTCCATCATCGTGTCTTCATGAAGTTGTCACGCCAACGACTACTTCTACTTCTATGACTAATGTTTAGCAATAAAGTAAAGTAGTTTACATGGCATTATTCAATGACACGCAGGTCATACAAAAAATAAAGACAACTCCTATGGCTCCTGCCGGTTGTCATACTCATCGACATGCAAGTCGTGAATCCTATTACAAAGAACATGATCTCATACATCACAATTCATCATTCATCACAACTTCTGGCCATATCACATCACATGATCAATCGCTGCAAAAACAAGTTAGACGTCCTCTAATTGTTGTTGCATCTTTTACGTGGCTGCAATTGGGTTCTAGCAAGAACGTTTTCTTACCTACGAATCACCACAACGTGATTTTGTCAACTTCTATTTACCCTTCATAAGGGCCCTGTTCATCGATTCCGCTCCAACTAAAGTGGGAGAGACAGACACCCGCCAGCCACCTTATGCAACTAGTGCATGTCAGTCGGTGGAACCGGTCTCACGTAAGCGTACGTGTAAGGTTGGTCCGGGCCGCTTCATCCCACAATACCGTTGAGCAAGAAAAGACTAGTAGAGGCAAGTAAGATGACAGAATCCACGCCCACAACAAAATTGTGTTCTACTCGTGCAAAGAGAACTACGCATAGACCTAGCTCATGATGCCACTGTTGGGGAACGTTGCAGAAAATTAAAATTTTTCCTACGGTTTCACCAAGATCCATCTATGAGTTCATCTAAGCAACGAGTCAAGGGAGAGAGTTTGCATCTACATACCACTTGTAGATCGCGTGCGGAAGCTTGCAAGGTGATGATGTAGTCGTACTCGACGTGATTCGAATCACCGATGACCAAGTGCTGAACGGACAGCACCTCCGCGTTCAACACACGTACGGGACGGGAGACGTCTCCTCCTTCTTGATCCAGCAAGGGGGAAGGAGAGGTTGAGGAAGACAGCTCCACCGGCAGCACGACGGCGTGGTGATGGTGGAGAGGCAGTACTCTGACAGGGCTTCGCCAAGCACACAACGGAGGAGGAGAGGTGTTGGGGAGGGGAGGGCTGCGCCTTGGAGGGTGGTCCGGCTGCCCTCCCCTCACCCCTCTATTTATAGGGGGAAGGGAGAAGGGGGCCGGCCCCCTAGAACCCATCTAGGGGGGGTGCGGCGGCCTAGGGGAGAGGGGAGAGGGTGGCTTGCCCCCCAAGCCAAGGGGGGCGCCCCCTCTAGGGTTCCCCCTCAACCCTAGGCGTATGGGCCCAAGGGAGGGGGGTGCGGCCAGCCCACCAGGGGCTGGCTCCCTGCCCCACGCAGCCCATGTGGCCCCCCGGGAGGGGTGGCCCCTCCCGGTGGACCCCCGGAACCCTTCCGGTGGCCCCGGTACAATACCGGTATGACCCCGAAACTTCCCGGTGTCCGTTTGACAACTTCCCATATATAAATCTTTACCTCCGGACCCTTCCGGATCTCCTCGTGACGTCCAGGATCCCATCCGGGACTCCGAACAACATTCGGTAGTCACATACTAGTCTTCCTAATAACCCTAGCGTCACCGAACCTTAAGTGTGTAGACCCTACGAGTTCGGGTGACATGCAGACATGACCGAGACGCTCTCAGGTCAATAACCAACAGCGGGATCTGGATACCCATGATGGCTCCCACATGCTCCTCGATGTTGTCATCGGATGAACCACGATGTCGAGGATTCGATCAAACCCTGTATGCAATTCCCTTTGTCAATCGGTACGTTACTTGCCCGAGACTCGATCGTCGGTATCCCAATACCTTGTTCAGTCTCGTTACCGGCAAGTCACTTTACTCGTACCGTAATGCATGATCCCGTGTCCAACACCTTGGTCACATTGAGCTCATTATGATGATGCATTACCGAGTGGGCCCAGAGATACCTCTCCGTCATACGGAGTGACAAATCCCAGTCTCGATCCGTGTCAACCCAACAGATACTTTCGGAGATACCTGTAATGCACCTTTATAGTCACCCAGTTACGTTGTGACGTTTGATACACCCAAGGCACTCTTACGGTATCCGGGAGTTACACGATCTCATGGTCGAAGGAAGAGATACTTGACACTGGCAAAGCTCTAGCAAAACGAACTACACGATCTTTTATGCTATGCTTAGGATTGGGTCTTGTCCATCACATCATTCTCCTAATGATGTGATCCCGTTATCAACGACATCCAATGTCCATAGTCAGGAAACCATGACTATCTGTTGATCACAACGAGCTAGTCAACTAGAGGCTCACCAGGGACATATTGTGGTCTAAGTATTCACACGTGTATTACGATTTCCGGATAATACAGTTATAGCATGAATAAAAGACATTTATCATGAACATTGAAATATAATAATACTTTTATTATTGCCTCTAGGGCATATTTCCAACAGATACGTCTCCAACATATCTATAATTTTTTATTGTTATGTGCCATTATATTATCAATGTTGGATGTTATATAATCATTTTATAGTCATTTTATATCATTTTTTGGTACTAACCTATTGACATAGTGCCAAGTGCCAGTTGCTGTTTTCTGCATGTTTTTTACATCGCGGGAAATCAATATCAGACGGAGTCCAAATGCCACAAAATTTTACGGAGATTTTTTATGGACCAGAAGACACGTAATGGGCCTTGGCTGCGCCTGGGGGTGCTCCGAGGAGAGCACAACCCACCAGGGCATGCCAGGAGGCCCAGGCACGCCCTGATGGGTTGTGCCCACCTCGGGTGCCCCCCCCCCCCGGACCGCCTCTTTGCTCTATAAATATCCCAATGTTCCAGAAACCCTAGGGGAATCGACGAAATATTGATCTAGCCGCTGCAGAGTCCAGAACCAGCAGATCCAATCTAGACACCATCTCGGATGGGGTTCACTACCTCCATTGGTGCCTCTCCGATGATGCGTGAGTAGTTCTTTGTAGACCTTCGGGTCCGTAGTTAGTAGCTAGATGGCTTCCTCTTTCTCGCTGAATTCTCAATACAATGGTCTCTAGGAGATCCATATGATGTAACTCTTTTGCGTTGTGTTTGTTGGGATCTGATGAACTTTGAGTTTATGATCAGTTATATTTTTTTATATCCATGAAAGTATTTGAGTTTCTTTGATCTCTTTTATGCATGATTGCTTATAGCCTCGTATTTCTTCTCCGATATTTGGGTTTTGTTTGGCCAACTTGATCTATTTATCTTGCAATGGGAAGAGGTGCTTTGTAGTGGGTTCGATCTTACGGTGCTTGATCCCAGTGACAGAAGGGGAACCGACACGTATCTATCGTTGCTACTAAGAATAAAACGATGGGGTCTATCTCTACATAGATAGATCTTGTCTACATCATGTCATCGTTCTTATTGCATTACTCCGTTTTACCATGAACTTAATACACTAGATGCATGATGGATAGCGGTCGATGTGTGGAGTAATAGTAGTAGATGCAGGCAGGAGTCGGTCTACTAATCTTGGACGTGATGCCTATATAATGATCATTGCCTGGATATCGTCATGATTATTTGAAGTTCTATGAATTGCCCAACAGTAATTTTTTCACCCACCGTTTGCTATTTTTCTAAGAGAAGCCACTAGTGTAACCTACGGCCCCTGGGTCTCTTTCTCATATATTTGCCTTTGCGATCTACTTTTTCCTTTGCATTTATTTTCAGATCTATAAAATCAAATATACAAAAATAACTTGCTGTAATTTATTTCTTATTTATTTTATTTGCTGTTTGATCTACCAATCTACTACAATTTCCTCACGTCCGTTTGCCCATCTTAGGGCACCGCTACCCGAAAGGGATTGACAACCCCTTTTACACGTCGGGTTGCGAGGATTTGTTATCTGTGTGCAGGGGTTGTTTACGTTGTGTTGCTTGGTTCTCCTACTGGTTCGATAACCTTGGTTTCTTCACTAAGGGAAATACCTACCGTTGTTGTCCTGCATCATCCCTTCCTCTTTGAGGAAATATCGACGTAGCTTCAAGCCGCATCAGCACCACATGTTCTTTCACCAGGGTTTCTACCAAAATAGTGCATTCTATTATGGCTTCATGCGAAGCCAGCGAATGAGGCTCCAAAGCCGTTAAGCTGCCGCGAAAGGAGAACGGTCGAATACTGGATTACGAGGAGCAATAATACAACCTCTCTCGAACTCAAGGTATTTCTGACTTCCAGTACCATAGATGATGGAATCGTGGCAGCGGGACTGGTTTTACGCCCCGGATCTCCCAAAGAATATAGAGGAATGGGCTTGCTAATCTTTAATAACGAGCCTCCACGGGAGTTGTAACCCTCGATCTCGGTCACCATCCTATCCATGGAAACTTCTCAACTAGTGGGCACGGTTTATCATCTCAAGGACGTCGGGTGCAGGTTCGTGTCTGAAGAGAAACATCCACCCGTTCGTGTGGCGGGAGCACCCAATGTAAGACTATAGAGGCCAGCGCGACCCTTGCCATCTCAACAACCTGGAGATCTCACAATCCGAGTTGAAGTCGCGTATACACTTCGTGACCAATGTACCTATGAACGAGATTCCTTTTAGTGTTTTCATGGAGCCCTTTCATTGGGGTCATCACCCGGACAATGAAAATGTTGGCGCCCATACAAATACCTGGGCACTCCCAGCTGATCAATTAATGTTGTCTTGTTGTCTCAGACTCAGGCCTTCAGAGCTTTCATCTCGCCCCTCCCCCTCAGCATGAAGGAAACATATTCAAAGAGAGTGGTTAGAGTGGGTTTTAAATAAGAAATTTTGGACAAGCATATGTTGTTCCTAGGGAATCAATAACTATTTTCCTTATCTTCTTGTCAATTTTTGTGTGCACCCTTAAGAAGTTGTGACCGTGTGGCTGTATGGTGTTCTCGAATTGTATTGGTTGCCCAGCGACAATGATGTCTCTCCTCCTCTCTCTCTCATTCAGGAACCTTCGTGAAGCACCCCAGGTACCCAAGTGGTGGTCCAATTACTTCCTGGCTTGCAGTGCAATGTTCTTCTTACTCATCTTCTCAAACTCTTCGTTTTCACATTGACTGACAAATTCGTCGCACTCCTCTTCGGTCACCTTGTGCCACCTTGCTCCTTAGGTTGACGAAGGTTCTATTGGTTTTATATCTCTAAAAAAATTAGCGATCTCCTTCCCGACCACCTCGGCGCTCGGACCACCTCCAGCTCAGCGCTCCTCGGTGGCGCCACCGGCACAACCTGCCTCCCGCCTCGTCTCCGTCGCTGCCCGCATCGTCGCCGAAATCACCAGCCCACTACTCCTGAGAGGAGAGTGAGTGAATATAGAGAGGAAAAGAATGAATGGATATGTAATCCCAGTGCGTGCTTGACCACGCGGGGCGCAAACGCTTCTAGACATCAATGCAAGTCATCCCGTGTGCCAAGATCTGTGCTTGCTATCCGACGGTTACAGAGGCGTTCAAGGGAACTGACGAGAAATATGACCTCAGATATGTAAGATTTCCCAATAAAATCACAATCACAGATTTGCCTTTTGTTTTCCTCTACTCAAATAAAAAAAAAATCCCGTCGTCAATCAGGCCGTTCCGGCCGGACGCCGCACCTCCCCTAGAAACCCTACTCCTTCCCTCCCCACCCGCAACCCAAAGCCGCGATTGCAGCGATGACGCCTCCCTTCCTCGCCGCCTCAGGCCCCGACGACTACGCGTTCGTCCGCTGCGCCTCCGGCTGCGACTCCTGGGCCCCCCACCACGTCCGCCTCGACGGCGACTCGTATCGCCTCTGCTCCTCCTGCGTCCTCCTCTCCAACCCCGAGGCCTACTGCTCCGCCTGCCTCCTCCTCCTCTTTCCCGGCGCCTACGCCGCCTCCTCCCGTGAAGCCCGCGTCGACTTCTCGCCAGGCCCCACCGCCGCCTGCTCCAACTGCGGCGTCTTCGTCGCCCACCTCTCCTGCATCCCGGACCCGTACTCCTTCATCTGCCCGCCGTGCGCCGCCGCCGTCGACAACGTGCCCTTCTCGTACGATCTCGCGGGAGTGGGGCGCTCCGCGCGCGTCCTCCTCACCGCGGCGCTGCTTTCGCACGAGTCCGCCTTGCACGACGCCGCCGCGGCCCGCGAGAAGGCGGAGCGTAGCCTACAGGAGGCTGCGGCCGCCCGGAGGCTAGCGCGCGACATGCTAGACGCCGCGTTTCGCGCCGCAGAGGCGGAGGCCTACAGGGACGCCAAGGAGCAGGCCACGCCGTCCGCGCCCGCAGTCGTGCATCTCAAGAAGAAGACGCCTAATACCAACGGGCACAAGAGGAAGACCCCCAAGAGCAACGATGCCAACAGGGAGAAGGACAAGCTGCTCAAGTTCAACGACATGCAGCAGCCGGCGCTGGCCTTTGCCGCAGCGGCGGCGGCCGCAGCCAGCTCAATGCCATCGCCATCGCCGATGCAATCATCAAGACTGAACCAGAGTCAAGTGAAACAGGAGGCCATGCCATTGCCGATGCCCTCATCGACATTGGACCGCGGAGGTGAATAAGCATGACATTATTGCAGATGCAGAGCCAATCAATTAACTGTACTGCACAATAACTGACTAACTGATGTGTAATTCTTTCAGGTTCAGCAGACAGAGCGGCGAAAGATGATTACAGGGCACTCTTCGGCACCTTGCAATAGTGAGATTGGGGGGGTTCCATTATCATTGTCCTGCAGCATTTGGTTCCAGCAATTTAAGGAATGAAAAGTTCCAGGGTCAAAGAATCCCCATCAAGTGTGAATTCCTCTCACTGTAAATTCTAGTCTTGAGGATATGTTAGCCGATCGTATCTACACGACTGTTTTCATCTTATATAGCTTCTCTGCATACTGTATCTGTTTGCTATTAATGGAAGAAAAGAATGTTGCTCGTGGATAATAGTTGCTCTCATGAATGCAAGAGGAACCGTGCTGCTAGAATAGAACCTACTGTTGGTTCCTTTCAGAAACCATCTGGCCAACCTATATGTTCTTGAGGTTTGTTTCAGGAACCTATATGCTAGTAGAACCGCGCTGCATCAAAGCACTTTATTATTGCACTTGGGGGTGCATATGTTCTTTCATTCATGTTATTTGGCGTGAGGTTGTCAATGCACCTCTTTGTCAATTCTAGAAAGACTGGAGAAACGAGATGAAGGCCCTGTTCGGAGTCACTTTGTTTCCCAGCTCCGTGCTTTTTAACTCTAGCTTCGGGAGCGGAGTGGTGGAGTGGCGGGTCTCCGAACAGGGCCGAAGTGTCTCCTACATTTCTAGCATATCTCACTGTGTTTAATCTTGTTGTCACTTTTGTATCAAGATACTACCGTTTGTACTTTGAGCACTGCTACATGGAAGATGGTTGCCGGCTGATTCCTGCACGACCAAAAATTGCAGCCATGTGTCCCTTTCGTTCAGCAGCCGACATATGTGGTGAACGACCCTTGCACGATGGTCTATCCAGCGGTTTGCAAACAGCTTTTGCCATGCATTGACGGCTTCAATGGCTTGTCGTTCATAAATCGTCTACTTATTGTCGTTTGTATAGCAGTGCTGTTCGTTCAGTGGGCTACAGCCGTTGATCACGAGTGTCGTGCGATTTTCGTCCGCCAGCCATCATGTGTACAGTAGTCCCAGCATTATTTTGTTCCAGAGTATGTAAGCTGTAAAATCTGATTTTGGCAGTACATATTTGGTTCCAGAGTATGCTGATCAGATTCACAGCTTGGTGAGATTTCATTATTTTGTTGTTTCATGTTATTTATGTGGGGTTTTTATTATAACTTGATTTCCATCAAATATTCTCTTGTGTTTGCTAGGCAGACAAATAGTATTACTCTAATATTTTTGTTTATCTAGCCAAGAAAGCTAACACAGCCACATTATTCCATCTCCACACTTTTTTTTGCAGCCTCGCATTCACTTTTTTTCTTCTTTAGTTAGACATAAACATGCACTGTCTAACAGCTCGCTACCGACCTCCTTCCAATGGCTTATACCTATGTACAAGTATACCTAAGTGAGACTACTCCTGCAAAAAAAAAAAAAAAACCTAAGTGAGACTTCAGGTGGTTGTGGAGAGATCTTTATTAAAACAAATGCATATATAAGGGTTATAAAAACAACTAGTAAAAGTAATGCAAAAGCAAATCGAAAAAGATCTTGTTGTTATGTTTTGAAAATAATAAAGTGTGTTAGAATTGTTGTATAAAAATGCAAAACTCTTTAGACTGAAGTTAATAAAATGTCATTTTGCTAATGAAAAAGTGAAGTTTAACTACATAGATTTCCTCCATTCGTCCAAGACATATACGGTCCATGACCACACAAAAAATAATGAAAAATAATTAAACTTATGGCTAGCATGCATGATTGCTGAGGTGGCGTGCTTGTATTGATAGCTTATTACAAAAATAAAAGTATATTTATGTCCATATGTGTGACTTGCTCATGTGGCGTGACTGCATGTTGAGATAAATAAAAGTAGTAGAGATTCGTATGCTTAGGTATAATACACTGATACTCCCTCCGTTCCCAAATAATTGTTTTTCTAGCCATCTCAAATGGACTACAACATACGGATGTATGTAGACATGTTTTAGAGTGTAGATTCACTCATTTTGCTCCGTATGTAGTCATTTGTTGAAATCTCTAGAAAGACAATTATTTAGGAACGAAGGAAGTACAAAGCTTGTTTTCTACTCCCTTCGTTTCTAAATATAAGTCTTTTTAGAGATTTCACTATGAACTACATACGGATGTATATAGACATATTTTAGAGTGCAGATTCACTTATTTTGCTCCGTATGTAGTCCCTTATTGAAATATCTAAAAAGACTTACATTTAGGAACGGAGGAGGGAGTATGAAGCAGCCTACCTACATAACACAAAACTTCACGTTTGGTGAAAGTATTGCACCCAGACAAGATCTAGCGTGCAGGGCAGCGCGGTTGGAGCATCCATTTTTTCCGCAAAAATGTTGTACATAAGCATCATCGTGAAGCACTAGAGCTGTGTCCACAGTTAATGCCTCCAGCGCAGGGGCCTTTTCCACAACATGCACAAGAAATTCAAGTTGACCTTCTGCCCCTTTATATCCTGTCATATGCACACTCTTCAGATAATTATATTCACAGTGCTCAAGGTACTGTGGCTTGTCCACAGTACCCTTGTCCCCTAAACAAAGATGACTACCACCGGAAAACTGCAAGATTAAAACAAGGTAGTATATATGATTAGCACGATATATATGATAATCCATTTTCGAAGTAAAGAATAGATAGACTAGCATCAACATGAACAAGATAGAAGGGCTAAACCCCAAATAGAATATGCATGGTGCCAAAAAACTTTATCTATTGACACATAAGAATCAAGAACAGTACTTACATGGATCTCTAACTTCTCAATTGATGGAGCTGCTCTCAGAATGGAAACTACACGGGGAAGTTTGTTTATATCTACAAGTGTTATACCCAATAACAACTGTAAGCACCTAAGATGGGAAAACATGCATGTGCTATTCAACAGTGGTTGCATCTGCAAGACAAAAGAAATAAGGTGATTGATTGGCCAGATGATGTTACAAATCAAATGGTAACTTCAGTGCCATTGTAGGAAACAAACCTCTATTCCCAGTTTCAAAATTTGTAGCGTCAGATTTTGCACCCTCGGAATACCATTGAGAACTACACTGACAGCATCATCGAAATTTGCCTTGAAGAGCCATAGTTGTGCATTTTCCAACATGGAATCTCGATTTATAACAATTGGAACAATGTGTCCATGATATACAAATGTATCCAGTTTCAGAATTGGAAGTTCTATCCTGGTTATGTCACACCATACAACTGCTAGGTGTCGAAGGTTGGACAACGGACGATCCAACTTTAGCTCGTCCTTCACATAGCATCTGACTAGGCTTAACCATTTAAGATAACAGCAATTGGACAATATAACTTCAAGATCCGTTCTAGTGATATCCACGAATTCTAGGTCAAGCTTTCTTAAGCTTGGGAAACCACTGAATTCCGATGGTGGTCCCAAAGATACAAAGCTAAGTTGAATGCACTCTAGACGTGATATGCTTTCACTATCCAAGAGGTGAAATGGAAATATGTAATGATCAGGATCCAAAACCCCCAGGTTAACTGGACATAAGTAGAAAGCTATCTTCCTTATCTGCGGTGATACCGCAAAATTAACCCAATCATTCAGATGATCAACGAACATGCTGTCAAACTGAAATTTTATATTGAATTCTTCAATCAACTTGCCATGGCAATTTCTCACTACCGCGTTAACATTATTGATGAATTCCTGCATGCGTTGGCAGTATTCTTTTCTTTCAAGAATACGATGGGGATACCCAGCAGGAACAGTGAAACATAATTTATAGCAACAAGTAGCACAGATATATCTCCAACTACTTGACAAAACACTAGCCCTTGAGACCTCTTTAGGAGGCAACTTCAATACAATTGTGCAGAGCACATCCTGTGAGCATCAACATAATATATGAATGAAAAAAATAGCGCGCTACAGAAAATAACGTGGCCCCTGAAAATATGCTATTAGCGTGCTATTGCGCGCTATAGCGTGCTATTAGCGAGGCATTATACGTTGATTTATTTAGCGAGACAATTCTCTATATGCTATAGCGTGCTATTAGCGGCGTTATAGCGCGCTATTTTTTTCAGTGATTATATATCCCTTAGTATTAGAAATTCCATCAATACTCAACATTCACACAGAAAATAAATTTGACATACCTGTGGAAGGTCTTCCAATTTAATGTTTGATCTTGCATTCGTGATTGGTTTCCCGTGGATATGGTTTGAGGATGTTCTTTTGCAAACTGTATGCCTCGTCATTTTAATCTGAAATTAACCAGGCAGAGTTCTTCAGATATGATGGTATTAACAAGTGGATAGTAGCGATACTTCTAACTCAGAGGTGACAAGCATGTAATGAAAATATACTCCCCTTGGTTTCGAAATGGAGGATACTTTGTATAACATCTAATATGCATCTTTGACAATTAATTCTTGGAACGTATGCAAGTTCTACCACGCGGAAAGCGTGGTAAAAGCAATCTCAAATTGACAAAAAAAAACGTATGCAAGTTCTATATTATAGTAAATTAATGTAAGTAGTACCACATAGATGACTACATATCCCTTTTCTAAATAAATAGATGACTTTTACCACGTATGAAAGTAGTACATATCAATTGATGCAGAGGCCAGGGGCATAGTCTCCTTGTCAGAAAAAAACACGTATGTACAATAATATAGAAAACCCAAATGCTTAGAAGTGTCCATATGCGGCTATTTGGTGAAGCGAGGGCACCCTTCGGTCGGGAGCATGTGTGGTCCCACATGGGAACAGGGACAATGGCGTGCATTGCATCACAGAGAGAAAATTTGGTTCCAGAATTATAGGCACTTGCATTTAATTTGCGTTTTTCAAATTTAAAAAAAGTTATAGCTCTTAGGATATGACTGCATGATGTAGAATTTATGAAAATACATCTGCTTCCAGACAGAGGGAGTAGTATATATGGTTGAAGTTATACTGTTCTGTGTAACATCCTTGTATCTGGCACACAGGGTAATTAAAAATTTATGTTTACTCTTTGCACATACTCCCTCTGTAACTGTAAACAAATGTAGACGCTTTGGCAGCTTAAATTAAACTGCCAAAACGTCTAACATTTGTTTATAGTGGGAGTATATAGCAAGCTTCGTGCTTGTTTACTGTGGAATGACAAGTCGGTATGATATGGTAGGAAAGAAGGATTAAAAGGAATTGAGATATTTAACACACTAGGGTAAACCGGGTAATATGGACTTCTGTTGACAAGATTATAGACAGAAAAAGATAAGAGGGGTCATCTCGCCGAGCAAGAATCCGCAGCTAATCCAGCATATAGGTTGAGAGAGAGGGACGGAGGAGGTTACCAAACCTGTAGAGAGCAGCGACGGCGTCACCAGGGTCGAGGAAGCCGTGGCAGCGTTCTCGTGCTCCGGAGGTCTATCCAGTGGCAGTTAATATAGGGGCTTCAGCGGGAAGGTCGAGAGGATTCGTGTAGGAATAGGAATTGGACCTGGACGCGGTAGTGAATACGATCGCTGTGCTTGTTCCTGTCGATGAACGTTCAGAAAACTGCAGACGTGGAGGGGCTGTGAAAGAGGTAAACGAGAATCGAGCAACAAAGGGCCGAGCCGAGTTCGATGTGGTTAAGGGTTTGTATCTGTGCCGGGCTGGGCTCGTCAAGTTTAGTTCGCTCAGCCTTTAGTCTTTCGGTCATCATTTGGGCCGTCCAGTTGTGCCAGATCGAAGCCTCACAGAACATTTTGTACAAACCCCTAATAAAAAAATACATTTTGTACAATCAAGCCTAATGAAAGGCTTCTTAAAAAAAGAGGATCTCTCATCAACAAAAAAAAAACTAAACAAAGAGGAGAAAAGGTGCATTTCCCTCCAAAAGGAAAACCCCACAACGATCCATCATCCTTCATCAACGGTTTCAGTTCTCACATCAGGAAGAGGGCAAACCACATCGGTTGCTACAATCACTAGAGTTACACATGGTACAACAGCAGGCAAAAAAAAAAACATTCAGGCTAGGTTGCTCCTCCAGTGCTCTGGCAGTGAAGCTCCAAACACCTGGGCCAGCACTATCTTCTGCCTCTTGTTCAGTCGGCACAACTGCTGGACCCTGCCGGTGTCACCGTTCAGCAGCCTACGCCCGTCGCCCGCGGCCTTTCTCCTAAGGGAGCAGAGCTGCGCCGACGGGTCAGTTGCAGCAGCCACTCCGTCAGCATCAGCTTCGGGTTCGTCTGCTCCCCAGTCTAACTCGTCGTCGGTCATACCTTTCGATGCCTCATTTGTTGATTCGGAGCCTTCCCGGTTATCGTCTTTCGCGGGAGCAGTCTCTGTGTGGCTGTCAGTCCCCCACCATTTCATTGTTTCAGTAGACAGGCCAGATGATGGAAATCCGTACTTGAAATCATCCATGTAGGTGGGGATGTCTTTGGCTTGGCTAAACTGGGACAGGCTTGGCGCATTTTGTCGACCTATAGCTGTTCCTGCCTTCGCACTGCCTTGTTGAGCTTTTGGCACTCCCTGGAAAGCACCTGATGATGACCTATCAATACGACAAAATTAAGGGTCAGACAACTGCTGAAAGTTGTTTATTCATTACAACCATAGTTAAAAAAGGCGCGCCTAAGCGAGCGCTTAAGCGCGCCTAGGCTCTAGGCGTTGGCAAAACGCATTGCGCATAACTACGCTTAATCTGTGCATAACTGCGCATAAGCATGCGCTTTGGTCAGTAAAGCGCAAGGCGGTGGCAAAACGCACAATTAACGCCTAGCGCTTTTTTGAACTATGATTACAACAATCATCATTTGGTCTATGTATGGTCAAGAGTAATTGTAAGACGCCACATTGTACCACAAACTGGGAAAATGAAGATGATTAATAGCATTCAACAAACTCAGAAATGAACAACAATACATGAAGCGCTCTGGCCTTTGGAGGTCCTGGAGAGGGATCGTTTAAACAGAGTGGCCATGGTTAGGTTTACCTGGTACCTAAACCAGGCTACTGCTCCCATCATCCAAGCCCTCAGAGAGCATATGGGCAGTCGACCCATTAACCAGTAAGAAACATACCATATGCAAGTGGCACACAGAATAATCTCCACTTGACATTGATTAGCACAAGTATCCATGTTTCAAGTGCTTACAACACAAAGTTGCCAAGTGGGTGAAAGATTGATCAATCAATTTAAGGGTTGTGAGAGTAAGTCTAGTAAAGAAGGGGAGCCTTGGCGCAGTGGTAAAGCTGTTGCCTTGTGACCATGAGGTCATGGGTTCAAGTCCTGGAAACAGCCTCTTACAGAAATGTAGGGAAAGGCTGCGTACTATAGACTCAAAGTGGTCGGACCCTTCCCTGGACCCTGCGCAAGCGGGAGCTACATGCACCAGGTTGCCTTTTTTTTTAGAGTAAGTCTAGTAAACACCAAGCAGAGTAAAAGTTGCACCGAGTTTGAGGAGTTAAATCAGGCAACCAATACAACTTGGACATAACTTTAAGAAAAATACAACTGGACCTAAATGCAAATCTATTGCATAGAAGTTACATGTATAGCTTCAGAGGGGGTTGTGCTTTTAGACTACAGATAGATACAGCTCACAAGAAGGGAAACATGCATCATCAACACTACCTTCAATATAAATAATAAAACAGTCCCAATATCTTCTCAGTGGACAGTGAAAGTCGCAAATCATTCTATGTTATGCAGGATCAGGAGCAGGAACCATAATAATCAGTAAAGTGTACAATCTTATACATGATTAAATTCTATTGGAGGATGTGCCGCGGCAAGTTCGACACTGATGTCGATAAAAGTAGTGCGCAACAAACAGAGATTGCACTGTGACTTAGTACTGTTGGTAGGACATGCAATGGATGATCTCCAATAGGCAACAGGAGTTACCCGGGGGGGGGGGGGGGGGGGGGGGGGGGGAGGGGGCACTGGTGCCATGAACCACCCCTGAACCAAAATAATCAAGATTGCTCTAGTAAACAAGATATGTATGTACCATAGCAGATAATTGCCTTCCCAAGCACATATGATAGCAGAGCCATATAAAAAGCTAACCTTAAGTATTCTTCCTTCGCAGTAATCTAGAAATTGGACTTGTCATGTCTTAAATAGAACACTTAAATGCACTATAATATACTAAAAATCTTCTACTTCAGCCAAACTGTTATAAATACCTCAGTATGTTGTATTAGTTTTTGAAAATCTTCTACTTCAGGCTACTGGGTGTACGTTTCTAGTTAATGAAATTACCCTAGAACGATTGTTCTACGGTCAGCAGGTCAAAAAAAAAACGTTTCTAGTTAACATTCAGTGACAGTCAAATGCATGAGCCTGGTACCTTGAGAGATTTACTGCTACAAGGGAGAGAATAAGTTCTTATACATGGAGATATCAAGGGAAAGGTACTCACGTCGCTAATGAACCAGAAGAGCTTATAGCCTTTTGTTTTGCAATTTTTGACAACTCAAGAAGTTGCATGGCTTTCTCTCTTTCAGCATTTTTCGCGTCATCACCCTTCCCAGAAACAATCTGCAAGTATGAAGGTCCAAGTAATAATATAAATTATTTAACTTTGTAGGAGTTGCAAGAAAGCCAGAACTAGGATATATTATGTTACATTAAAAAGGAGGCATGTTATTAATATGCGGCTGCTCCACAGCCCATGGACCAGGCCCACACGCCAGCTGGGAAGAGTACACAAGCACTTAGTCGCCTAATCGAATGGAAAACACGTCACAAAATTTCACACCAAAGCACGCTGGCCCACACGCCAGCCACCGTGGAACTCCTGATAGGCTGTGTGTCGGCCTAGCCAGCCACGCATAAATTTGGAGAAGATTATTTGCAAAGGTTGTATGAAGCACCAGTCATCTCTTAATAACTGCTTGAGTTTTGTTACAGCAGTCACATCCTTATGTAAACGGAAAGCCATTGGTGTTTGAGTTACTCTCAGCTGATATTAACAGTTTTTGGCATCTATTTCACTTAGTGATATTTCCAACACTGAAAGGTGTAAAAAAAACAAATAAAACATGTTTTTAGCATAATAAATAAAGCGCATGAAAGCATTCATGTTTACCCATATCCATACTACTACTATACTATATAAAGTATAAATGTATCCAGATCTGACAACTGGGCTTTGGTCAGATGGCTAGGTGCATGAGTGCATACCCGGCCCACCTGCGTTCGAGCCCTGGATACCGCAAAGAGTGGTCGGGCCCTTCCCCGGACCCTGCGCAAGTGGGAGCTACGTTCACCGGGCTGCCCTTCACAGATCAACCAATTCAAACCATCCCAAAAAATCCACGGGACAACCGACCACTTCATGGTACCCGACTCGCGAATAGCCGGCCTGATAGATGCTAAGAACTAATGGGCTATCTTGGTATAACCATATAATCATCTCGTTTGGTGATTTTTCTAGTTTAAAGACCAGAACATCGTGGGTCAACTTTTGCCATTGATAAAATGATTACAAGGGGAGCCTTGGCGCAGCACTAAAACTGTTGCCTTGTGACCATGAGCAGTGGCGGAGCGTGACCAAAGCAAGAGAGGGGGGCAAACTCCAACACACAATATACTCCAAAAGAAAATTTTCACATCATTCCATGCGATTTTTTTCATCCGCCCCTTTTCTTTTTTAAAAAGACTGCATCATTCATAATGCGATGTGGTGGTTCCCCGCAAAACAAAAATTAGCCGATGTGGTGGACATCTAGATTACCAAAAGTCCAGAACATCTCCCCTAAAAAGAAGTCCAGAACATCTAAATACATTACATGACATTCAAAATAGGACATACTGGAACTTGGGCGCTTGCACTAATCAGAAACACGACATCAGTGTATTGGACACACCTAACCAAAACGAAGGGTCTAGGCTGTGGTCTAGGGCGTCGGGCGCTGCGTGCCAGCGTGCATTGCCGGCGTGTGGGTGTGCAGGAGGTGTGGCTCCAACCGACAAGAAGCCAAGAAGAAAGCCCAGGCAAAACCTCGGGCGTGGGGTGCGTCCATGCTGCATGCCGGTGTGTGTGTGGTGGTCGTATGGCCACTCCAACCGCTGGTCAAGAAGAAGGGGAGGAGCAGCAGGTCAGGATGAAGAGAACCAAGGAGATCAGGTCGCCTCACCATGGACTCATGGAGGCTGGCTGGAGGCATGGATGCGTAAGCAGACTAATGGGCAAGGCGGTTAGCGAGCAGGACCAGTGTTCTGCTAGATCGATCGGCTGATTGCTACAAGTGGGCTTTAACTGCTGCTGGACTGGGCCAAATTATACCTAGTAATTAATCTTGTGCACATTTGAAAGGGAGGTCGTGGCCCTGTTTGGCCTGCACGGTGCTCCGGCAGTGACCTGACCATGAGGTCACGGATTTGAGTCCCGGAAACAGCCTCTTGCAGAAATGTAGGGAAAGGCTGCTTACAAAAGACCCAAAGTGGTCAGACCCTTCCCCGGGCCCTGAACAAGCAGGAGCTACGTGTACCGGGCTGCCCTTTTTAATAAATTGATTACAAGTGCCAGCGTGTCAACAATTCCCCATCCCGAGTTAAAACCACACCACCAAGTATCATTTGTTGCTACCTATATACCAGATAAGAGTAGGCAAGCTAGTACTTATGATGATTTTGAGCACAATTTTGTGATACTTATCTGCCCTGCATTTTGGTTCAAGCTCCGCCTCTGACTCTCAAATCTTTATTTGAATCCATTTGGTTTTGGGAAAGCAAGCTAGAATTTCCAATCTGTTCAAGAACATGGTTGAGGTGTATTCAGCTTACACTATACATATGAGGTTTGGTGTGATCACTACACAGAAGTGTTTTCTCTGTTGGTGCTAGATGTTAGAGCTTCCACAATACGAGAACAACTGATTGCTGGCAACAGCATGGGCCAGCTCAATATTACAGGCATGAAGCTATATACCAACAAACCATTATTAAATGTCCAGGTTTTTAGAAGGCGGCCTGCCTGGATTTCTAATCCAAGCCACATAACTCACTGATTTAAGTTATAAAATTCTATCAAGGTGTTTTGCTGGCATATTTTCGTTGTGTTGCTGCGTACTCTTATAGTGACCAAAAGACATCTCCCGATTCGGTTAGTCCCTGTGTTTACAGCAAGCATTCACCAAAAGATATCCCTCGATTCAGTTAGTCCATGTGTTTACAGCAAGCATCCATGTTGTCACAGGTACATGTAGCTGGGGGAAAAGGTACACTTAAGCATGCAATAAATGAACATTAATGCTACAGTAGCAAGGCACAAAACTGATTTCAGGAACCAGCCGCAGACCAAGACAGGATTTCACCTTTCGATACGGCCATCTGACAATACCGTGGGTGCGGCATATCCTCTTGAGGACGCTGGTGCAAACGCCTGCAGATCAGCAAGGTCACCTACCAGTCAGTACCAGGCAATCGCGAGCGAAAGCGGCGAATTCCGGCACCGTCAGAGGAGACGGGGTGGGCGGTTTACCTAGGATGGAGGCGGCCTCCGCGATTGGGAGGGAGAAGAGCTTGGAGATCTCCTCGTAGGACAGCGAGACCCTGGTCGGCTTAATCTGCGCCTGCGCCTGCGGCTGAGGCACCAGCGCCAACGCCAAGGAGGGAGCCTGCTCCGCCGGGGGAAGCTCCTGGGCGCTGGCAGCCATGGGGGGCGCGGACATAAAGAGATTTGAAGCGGGCGGGAGTGGAGTGTGGAGCGTGAATGGGATCGAAGCGGTAAGGAGGAGGTGGGAGCGGCGGCGGCCGGGACGGGACGGATCGGATCGGCAAGGGGATCTATCTACCTGTTCGGTGGGTGGGTCGATCGATTTGGGCGTTGCGCTGATTTTGAGGGCGGCTGTGCTGGTGGTGTGACAGGGCAGGGGCTTTTCTTGCGGAGCCGACAGGTGGGCCTTCTTGTGGGCCTTTTGCTTTGTGATGATCTCTCTAAATCCGAGGTAGTAGTTTTCTCGCCGCACCTGCAAAAAATGGGCAAAGGTTCTCTCTCTATCGCGTGCACAGAACGTGTATAGATGCTTATTTTCAAAATCTTTTTACTTCCAAGGTCAATGTACCACATTTGGATGTGCTTAGAGCAACTCCAACGCGCTGACCCAAACAGACAGACGGACGGCGATTTTGTTCGTTTTTGTCTATTTGGATTGGCCCGGCAGACACCCATGTCCGCTTTCGCGTTTGGGTCGGCGCATGCGCCCGACGCTGACCCGACACATTTCTTAAGTCGTGTGAAAAAATATAACACCAATATTGTGAAAATAGAAAAACATTAATTAAACATTATTTCCGGTCACAAAGGACGCCGAGAGTCCATGCATCCACATTTACATTAACTAAACACTAAATAAACTTAAAACTACGAGGAGGCGTGTTGTCCAAGGCATCCTCATCGTCGTCGTCATTAGGGCCGGTGAAGTCGATCAGCGTCGGCGTCGGGCCGGCCCAAGGGAACGCCGTCTCCCAGGCTACGGTGACATCCTTCGCCGCTGGTTGCACCGCCGCCGGCTGGGCTGCCCCGTCCCACGCACGGCGCTCCTCCTCCTCCGCCTCGCGGCGCTCCTCCTCTACATCACGCTCCAGTTGCTCGAGGTGCTCGCCCTCACGGCGCTCCTCGGCCAGCCTTCACTGGCACCATTGCTTGAGGTAGGCCCGCTCCTGCCCCTCCGTCGCCCCCGTCCAGACTGGTGGCGCATTGACCCACTCGCACACCACCCTGGTCCACGAGTAGCGCTCGATGGGGGTCTGCTCCGGCTCGGCCTTGGCAGGGGATGAACGAAATATGCCCTAGAGGCAATAATAAAGTCGTTATTTTATATTTCCTTATTTCATGATAAATGTTTATTATTCATGCTAGAATTCTATTAACCAGAAACTTGATACATGTGTGGATACATAGACAAAATAATGTATCCCTAGTAAGCCTCTACTAGACTAGCTCGTTGATCAAAGATGGTTAAGTTTCCTAACCATAGACATATGTTGTCATTTGATAAACGAGATCACATCATTCCATTAGCTTACCATAATGATTTTTCAGTTTTATTGCTATTGTTTTCTTCATGTCAAATACATATTCCTTCGACTACGAGATTATGCAACTCCTGGATACCGGAGGAATGCCTTATATGCTATCAAACGTCACAACGTAACTGGGTGATTATAAAGATTCTCTACATGTATCTCCGAAGGTGTTTGTTGGGTTGGCATAGATCGAGATTAGGATTTGGCACTCCAATTACCGGAGAGGTGTTTCTGGACCCTCTCGGTAATACACATCATAAGAAGCCTTGCAAGCAAAGTGACAAATAAGTTAGTTGCAGGATGATGTATTACGGAACGAGTAAAGAGACTTGCCGGTAACAAGATTGAACTAGGTATGAAGATACCGACGATCGAATCTCGGGCAAGTAACATACCGATGACAGAGGGAATAACATATGTTGTCATAACGGTTCGACCGATAAAGATCTTCGTAGAATATGTGGGAGCCAATATGAGCATCCAGGTTCCGCTATTGGTTATTGACCTGAGAGGTGTCTCGGTCATGTCTACATAGTTCTCGAACCCGTAGGGTCCGCACGCTTAACGTTCGATGACGATTTTGTATTATATGAGTTATGTGATTTGGTGACCAAATGTTGTTTGGAGTCCCCAATGAGATCACGGACATGACGAGGAGTCTCGAAATGGTCGAGAGGTAAAGATTGATATATAGGACGATAGTATTCAGACACCGGAAGTGTTCCAGAGGGTACCAGGTACATATCGGGTCATCGAAAGGGGTTCCGGGCACCCCCCGGCAAAGATATGGGCCTATTGGGCCAAGAGGGGAAACGCAGCAGCCAGCAGGGGCTGCTGCGCCACCCATATGGGCCGAACCAGTGGAGGAAGGAAAGAGGGAAGAAACAAGGAAGGGGAGGGATACAACCTCCCCCTTCCTTCCCTCCTTCCTTCCCCCTCCGAAAAATATGGTAAGGGGGGCCGAATTGGACTAGGCCCCAAGTAGGATTCCTCCTACTTGGGGCGCCCCAAGGCTGCTCCCCTCCCCCTCCCACCTATATATACATGGGAAGGGGCGCCTAGAACACACATCAACTATTGTTAACCGTGTGCGGTGCCCCCTCCCCCCCCCCACAGTTTATGCCTTCGGTCATATCCTCGTAGTGCTTAGGCGAAGCCCTGCGCGGATCACTTCACCATCACCGTCACCATGCCATCGTGCTGATAGAACTCATCTAATTCGTCGACACTCTGCTGGATCAAGAGTTCGAGGGACGTCATCAAGCTGAACGTGTGCAGAACTCGGTGGTGTCATACGTTCGGTACTTGATCGGTCGGAGCTAGAAGAAGTTCGACTTCAACCGCATTGTCTAACGCTTCCTCTTACGGTCTACGAGGGTACGTAGACACACTCTCCACCTCTCGTTGCTATGCATCTCCTAGATAGATCTTGCGTGAGCGTAGGAAATTTTTGAAATTGCATGCTACGTTTCCCAACAGTGGCATCCGAGCCAGGTCTATGCGTAGATGATATGCACGAGTAGAATACAAAGAATTGTGGGCGGTGATCATCATACTGCTTACCACCAATGTCTTATTTTGATTCGGCATTATTGTTGGATGAAGCGGCCCAGGCCAAACTTACATGACCACGTTCATGAGACCGGTTCCACCGACTGACATGCAACTAGTTTTGCTTAAAGGTGGCTGGCGGGTGTCTATTTCTCCTACTTTAATTGAATCGAATTTGACTGCGGCCGGTCCTTGTTGAAGGTTAAAACAACAAACTTGATAAATCACCGTTGTGGTTTTGATGCGTAGGTAAGAGTGGTTCTTGCTAGTAGCCCGTACCAGCCACGTAAAACTTGCAACAACAAAGTAGAGGACGTCTAACTTGTTTTTGCAGGGCATGTTATGATGTGATATGGTCAAGACATGATGTGATATACATTACTGTATGCGATGATCATATTATGTAAAAGTTATTGGCAACTAGCAGGAGCCTTATGGTTGTCGCTTTATTGTATGAAATGCATACGCTATGTAATTGCTTTACTTTGTCACTATATAGTAGCGATGGTTGTAGAAGCAATAGTTGGCGAGACGACCACGACACAATGATGGAGATCAAGGTGTCGAGCCGGTGATGATGGAGATCATGACGATGCTTTGGAGATGGAGATCAAAAGCACGAGATGATGATGGCCATATCATGTCACATATTTTTATTGCATGTGATGTTTATCTTTATGCATCTTATTTTGCTTAGTACGGCGGTAGCATTATAAGATGATCCCTTAACTAAATTTCAAGGTATAAGTGTTCTCCCCGAGTATGCACCGTTGCGATAATTCTTTGTGTTGAGACACCACGTGATGATCGGGTGTGATAGGCTCTACATTCACATACAACGGGTGCAAGACAGTTTTCCACATGCGGAATAATCAGGTTAAACTTGACAAGCCTAGCATGTACAGACATGGCCTCGGAACAATGGAGGCTGAAAGGTCGAACGTGAATCATATAGTAGATATGATCAACATAGAGATGTTCACCATTGATGACTACCCCATCTCACGTGATGATAGGACATGGGTTAGTTGATTTGGATCATGTATCATTTAGATGACTTGAGGGATGTCTATCTAAGTTGGAGTTCTTAAGTAATTTGATTAATTGAACTTAATTTATCATGAACTTAGTCCTGATAGTATTTGCAAATTATGTTGTAGATCAATAGCTCGTGTTGTAGCTCCCCTATGTTTTTTATATGTTCCTAGAGAAAACTAAGTTGAAAGATGATGGTAGCAATGATGTGGACTGGGTCCGTGATCTGAGGATTATCCTCACTGCTGCACAGAAGAATTATGTCCTTGATGCACCGCTAAGTGACAAACCTATTGCAGGAGCGGATGCAGACATTATGAACGTTTGGCAAGCTCGATATGATGACTACTTGATAGTTTAGTGCACCGTGCTTTACGGCTTAGAACCGGGACTTCAAAAACATTTTGAATGTCACAGAGCATATGAGATGTTCCAAGAGCTGAAATTGGTATTTAAGACTCATGCCCGCGTCGAGAGGTATGAGATCTCTGACAAGTACTTTTCCCACAAGATGGAGGAGAATAGCTCAACCAGTGAGCATGTGCTCAGAATGTCTGGGTACTACAATCGCTTGAATCAAGTGGGAGTTAATCTTCAGATAAGATAGTGATTGAAAGAGTTCTCTAGTCACTATCACCAAGCTACTAGAACTTCATGATGAACTATAATATGCAAGGGATGGCAAAAACGATTCTCGAGATTTTCGCGATGCTAAAATCGACAAAGGTAGAAATCAAGAAAGAGCATCAAGTGTTGATGGTTAACAAGACCGCTAGTTTCAAGAAAAAGGGCAAGGGAGAGAAAGGGGACTTCAAAAAGAATGGCAAGCAAGTTGTCACTCCCGTGAAGAAGCCCAAAGCTAGACCTAAGCCTGAAACCGAGTGCTTCTACTGCAAAGGAAATGGTCACTGGAAGCGGAACTACCCCAAATATTTGGCGGATAAGAAGGATGGCAAAATGAACAAAGGTATATTTGATATACATGTTATTGATGTGTACCTTACTACTGCTCATAGTAGCTCCTGGGTATTAGATACATGTTCGGTTGCTAAGATTAGTAACTAGAAACAGGAGTTGCAGAATGAATGGAGACTAGTTCAGGGTGAAGTGACGATGTGTGTTGGAAGTGGTTCCAAGATTGATATGATCATCATCGCACACTCCCTATACTTTCGGGATTAGTGTTGAACCTAAATAATGTTATTTGGTGTTTGCGTTGAGCATGAACAAGATACGATCATGTTTAGTGCAATACGGTTATTCATTTAAGACAGAGAATAATTGTTATTCTATTTACATGAATAAAACCTTCTATGGTCATACACCAATGTTTATGGTTTACTGAATCTCGATCATAGTGATACACATATTCATAATATTGATGCCAAAAGATGCAAAGTTGATAATGATAGTGCAACATACTTGTGGCACTGCCGTTTAGGTCATATTGGTGTAAAGCGCATGAAGAAACTCCATGCAGATGGACTTTTGGAATCACTTTATTATGAATCATTTGATACTTGCGAACCATGCCTCATGGGCAAGATGACTAAAACTCCATTCTTCGAAACGATGGAGCGAGCCAATGACTTATTGGAAATAATACATACCGATGTATGCGGTCCGATGAGTGTTAAGGCTCGTGGCGGGTATCATTATTTTCTAACCTTCATAGATGATTTCAGCAGATATGGGTATATCTACTTAATGAAACACAAGTTTGAAACATTTGAAAAGTTCAAAGAATTTCAGAGTGAAGTAGAGAATCATCATAACAAGAAAATAAAGTTTCTACGATCTGATCACGGAGGAGAATATTTGAGTTACGAGTTTGGCTTCATTTAAAACAATGTGGAATAGTTTCACAACTCACACCACCTCGAACACCACATCTTAATGGTGTGTTCGAACATCGTAACCGCACTTTATTGGAGATGATGCATTCTATGATGTCTCTTACCGGTTTACCACTATTGTTTTGGGGTTATGCATTAGAGACAACCACATTCATGTTAAATAGGGGACCGTCTAAATCCGTTGAGACGACACCGTATGAACTATGGTTTGGCAAGAAACCTAAGCTGTCGTTTCTTAAAGTTTGGGGTTATGATACTTATGTCAAAAGGCTTCAGCCTAATAAGCTCAAACCCAAATCAGAAAAGTGCATCTTCATAGGATACCCTAAGGAAACAATTGGGTATACCCTCCATCATAGATCCGAAGGCAAGATCTTTGTTGCTGAGAATGGGTCCTTTCTAGAGAAGGAGTTTCTCTCGAAAGAAGTGAGTGGGAGGAAAGTAGAAGTTGATGAGGTAAATGTACCTTCTCTCGAATTGAAAAGTAGTACATCAGAGAAAACTGTTCCCGTGATGCCTACACCAACTAGAGAGAAAGCTAATGATGATGATCATGAAACTTTAGATAACGATTACTACAGAACCTCGTAGGTCAATTGGAACACGATCCGCACCAGAGTGGTACGGTGATCATGTCCTGGAAGTCATGTTATTAGAACAAGGCAAACCTTCAAACTATGAAGAAGCTATGATGAGCCCAGATTTCGATAAATGGCTTGAGGCCATGAAATCTGAGATAGGATCCATGTATGAGAACAAAGTGTGGACTTTGGTGGATTTGCCCGATGATCGGCGACCCATAGAGAATAAATGGAACTTCAAGAAGAAAGACTGATGCTGATGGTAATGTTACTGTCTATAAAGCTCGATTTGTCGTAAAAGGTTTTCGACAAGTTCAAGGAGTTGACTATGATGAGACTTTCTCACCCGTAGTGATGCTTAAGTCTGTCCAAATCATGTTAGCAATTGCCGCATTTTATGATTATGAAATCTGGCAAATGGATATCAAAACTGCATTCCTTAATGGATATCTCAAAGAAGAGTTGTATATGATGCAACCAGAAGGTTTTGTCGATCCTAAAGGTGCTAACAAAGTGTGCAAGCTCCAGCAATCCATCTATGGACTGGTGCAAGCATCTCGGAGTTGGAATATACGCTTTGATGAGATGATCAAATCATATGGTTTTATACAGACTTATGGTGAAGCATGTATTTACAAGAAAGTGAGTGGGAGCTCTGTAGCATTTCTGATATTATATGTGGTTGACATATTGCCAATTGGAAGTGATATAGAATTTATGGATAGCATAAAATGATACTTGAATAAGAATTTTTCAATGAAAGACCTCGGTGAAGCTGCTTACATATTGGGCATCAAGATCTATTGTAACGCCCCGAGACCGACGCTCCAGAAGACTTCCAGCTATTCCGAGTTTCGTCGTGTGATTTGTTTTATTTGTTGCATTCATCCTTGCATCATGTGCATTGCATCATGTCATCATGCCATCATATCATTAATTTTTAAAACCTCAACTAAATAAATTGTATGGATTTTTCGATCCATTTAAATCGAGGGACTCACATGGTGACTTCTCTTTATAACATATCCTCCAATATTAGGGAGCTATATTAAATATTCCACTATTTTGGAATCACCAAAACACACTTACAAAATAATTTCGTTCCTTTTCTGCTTCAAGTTTGGTCTCCAACCTTGCCAATATTTATTTCATCATTTTCCGGAGCTCCACCAAAAATCCAAACATTTTTGGACCTTCCCAAACCTCACTTCCTATTCAAATCATTTGAATTTAAATCAAATGAGTTTGAATTTAATCTTTCAATCATGGCCTTTCTATTTTTCTCGGAACAAGCTCATTTTTGCGAGTCCGGGAAAAATATCCCCTTGCGCTTTTTCTTCCCCTAACCTCTCTTTCTTTCTTTCTTTTCTCTGTTCTGTTTTTTTATTTTTCTTTAGAGAGGGAGAAGAGAGCCTTGCAGCCCAGCCGGCCTCTTAGGCCCGGCCAACCTAAGCCGGCCCAAGGCCCAGCCGGTGCCCCTCTAACCCTAGCCCGAGCGAACCCCATCTCCCCTTTCTCTCGATCCCTTCCTCCCTCCCGTGCGCCGCCAGAGACTCCCGATTTCCCCCCTCGCTCGACGCATCTCTCCCCCTGTCGCCGCCTTCCGCCCGATCCCTTCTGCCTCCTCGCTCGCCTCCCTCCTCCTCGTCGTGGGAGTCTAGCTACCCATCCCGCAGGAGGCCGCCGCCGCCATGTACGCCCGCAGGAGCGCCAACGCCACCAGACCACCGTCCCGTCGCGCCTCCTCCACCCCGCAGCCATCCCCATAGCGCATCACCTCCTCCCGTGCCTCTCCACCTGCTTCTCCTCGTCGTCACCAAACCGCCTGGTCTTTTGTGCCACCATCGGGACGACCAACTCTGGCGGCCCTCCGTCGCCTGCGGTCGTGCCCCTTCTCTGCCTCGCCAGCCGTCGTCCTCAAGCTCGTTCAGCGGCCCCTGTCTTCTCCTCGTGCCCGCCGCCGTCTTCGTCTGCGCCCAGAGGAGCCCGCAGCCTCCCTGGCCTCGGATCTGGCCGGATCGAGCCGGTCCGCGTCCACCACCACCCTCGCCGTGCTCCGCCTGCCATGGCCTGCGAGGCCATCAGCTTCGCCTCGGCCTTGACCCAGGAGGACGAGCAGCGTTGCTGCCTGCTCGATCCACCTGCACGCGCGCCTCGCGCGTTGACCGCGACCAGCTCCATGCCCGAGCGAGCATGCTCCTGTTCCCTATGCCCAGCACCGCCCAGGTTGTCGCCTCTGCGCACCATGTAGTGTCACCATGGACGCATGCACCCCCGGATCAGAACCTCGAGCACCAAGTACACCACCGGCAAGACCCGGACTCCGAACGCCAAGTACAACTACGAACCCGAAGACCTCGGATGCTTCAAGTTCCTCTACCACCTGTGTACAACTACCGTCGCCCCGAAGACGTTGGAGTCATCAAGTACCTCTCTGAACGAACGTGTACCACTACTGTCGCCATGTACCACTATTTCCACTACCGTCGACATGTACGACTACGAAACGTGAACAACTACTTCCCACGACGACCCGCGAGTACCACTACTTCCTTCGACGAACGCGTTCCGCCCTAAATGCACGCTTCAAAGGTATAACCGCCGAGAACGACCGCCATGGACCGAATGCATGTGTTGAATGAGGTGCTCGAGTTTTGCACCGTGATCGAATCGTCCTTGCGATGCCCCTCTTTTGCCGTGCCACCGTCCCGTGGGAACCCGGTAACCGGGATCACCCCACCATCTCTAGCATGTTCCGCACATCCGCACGCCTCCTTTTGCACCGGTATCTCCATGAGTTACCGGGACCGGAATGTTGCCGTGGCACCATTTTTGTTTCGCCGCCGTGGCACCCTTTTTGTTCCGCCATGGTGACCAAATGCTTCATAACATGCTCATGTCAACATTTTCATAAAATTGCATAAAACTTGTATATGTCATCCGCATCATGATAACAACATTTAAAATGTTTAAACTTGTTGTTGCATTAAATTGCTAAATGCATATGGGGATTTACCGGATTTGTTGTTTTTATATCCGGCCCCATTTAAATTGTTTAGATGGTATAGTTTATATTATGCTTCACCTCTTGCCATGTTTAACAACAGTTAATATTGTTGGGTAGCTTAAATGAGAGATAACTAAATAATTGATGTGGTGTTCCGTCAACATGCACCTCGTTGCATATTGAGCTCCACTTAACTTGTAGTATTGTTTGTTGCACTTTGCCATGCCATGCCTCATTAAACCGGACATGCATCATACTTGTTTGTGCATCATGACTTGTTTATGCTTGTGTGTTTACTATGTTGTTTGTTTCTTTCCGGGTTGCTTCTCTCGTTAGCTTCGGTTTCGTTCCGGAGTTGTGAGGATTTGTTCGTCTACGACCGTTTGTCTTCTTCTTGGATTCGTTCTTCTTCCTTGCGGGATCTCAGGCAAGATGATCATACCCTCGAAATCACTACTATCTTTGCTATGCTAGTTTGCTCGCTCTTTGCTATGCCAATGCTACGATGCCTACCATTTGCTTGTCAGCCTCCCAAATTGCCATGTCAAACCTCTAACCCACCATGTCCTAGCAAACCGTTGATTGGCTATGTTACCGCTTTGCTTAGCCCCTCTTATAGCGTTGTTAGTTGCAGGTGAAGATTGAAGTTTGTTCCTTGTTGGAACATGGAGATGTTGTTCCTTGTTGGAACATGTTTACTTGTTGGGATATCACAATATATCTTATTTAATTAATGCATCTATATACTTGGTAAAGGGTGGAAGGCTCGGCCTTATGCCTGGTGTTTTGTTCCACTCTTGCCGCCCTAGTTTCCGTCATATCGGTGTTATGTTCCCGGATTTTGCGTTCCTTACACGGTTGGGCTATAATGGGAACCCCTTGACAGTTCGCCTTAAGTAAAGCTCTTCCAGCAATGCCCAACATTGGTTTTACCATTTGCACTAACAACCTACCACCTTCCCTTGGGTTCTGCAGACTCAAGGGTCATCTTTATTCTAACCCCCCCCGGGCCAGTGCTCCTCTGAGTGTTGGTCCGAACTAGAGCCTGTGCAGCGCCCCCTCGGGGAAACTCGAGGTTTGGTTTTAGTTGTACGGATGCTCATCTGAGTGTGCCCTGAGAAAGAGATATGTGCAGCTCCTATCGGGATTTGTCGGCACATTCGGGCGGTGTTGCTGGTTTAGTTTTACCCTGTCGAAATGTCTTGTTGTACCGGGATACCGAGTCTGATCGGAATGTCTCGGGTGGAGGTCTATTCCTTCGTTGACCGTGAGAGCTTGTGATGGACTAAGTTGGGACACCCCTGCAGGGATTGAACTTTCGAAAGTCGTGCCCGCGGTTATGGGCAGATGGGAATTTGTTAACGTCCGGTTGTAGAAAACCCGAAGTTGACCTTATTTAAAATACATCAACCGCGTGTGTAACCGTGATGGTCTCTTCTCGGCGGAGTCCGGGAAGTGAACACGGTGTTGGAGTTATGCTTGACGTAGGTTGCTATAGGATCACTTCTTGATCATACTCTTATCGACCGTGCTTTGCCCTCTCTTCTCGCTCTCTTTTGCGATTGTAGCCACCATATATGCTAGTCGCTTGCTGCAGCTCCACCTCATTACTCCATCCTTCCTATACGCTTAAATAGTCTTGATCTCGCGGGTGCGAGATTGCTGAGTCCCCGTGGCTCACAGATACTTCCAAAACCAGTTTGCAGGTGCCTATGTTACCATGCAGATGACGCAACCAAGCTCAAGGAGGAGCTCGATGAAGATCTTGCCCTTTGTGTTGTTTCGTTCTAGTTGATCAGTAGTGGAGCCCAGTTGGGGTCGATCGGGGACCTTTGTCGCATTTGGGGTTCTTCTTTTATTTTGGTTCCGTAGTCGGACCTTGATTGTATCTGGATGATGTAATGCTTTATTCATGTAATTGTGTGAAGTGGCGATTGTAAGCCAACTATGTATCTCTTTCCCTTATGTATTACATGGGTTGTGTGAAGATTACCTCACTTGCGACATTGCTTTCAATGCGGTTATGCCTCTAAGTCGTGCTTCGACACGTGGGAGATATAGCCGCATCGAGGGCGTTACAAGTTGGTAATCAGAGCCTTCCCCGACCTTAGGAGCCCCACTGCTTGATCGTTTTTAGCGGCCGAGTTGTGTCTAGAAAAATATTTTGAGTCATTTAGGATTATATATATCGGAGAGTTAGGAATTCTTTTTACTCCCCAGTCTCTTCATCGCTCTGGTAAGGCATCCTGACGTAGAGTTTTGACTCTTCTCTTCTCAAATTTCACTAAATTTTTTTAGGATCACGCGGGTATCTTGGAATCGTTCCGATGGTTTTATGATGAGAACATTGTCTTGGTGCCTCCTGTCAGGGGTTTAGTGGAAGTGTCCCGGGGAGTTGAGCTCTGAGGTGTTGTCGTCATAATTTTATCGTTGCAGTTCTGGAATACCTGAGTTTAGTACGCCGACATCGAAAATCTCTTTTATGCAGTTGTTGGTGAGATAACCCCGATAACCCAGTACTGAGGTGAGTACGGGAGTATTGCCATGACTTGTATAACGGATGCTTTTCGAAGGTTGAGGTAGACGATTTCCGAAGGTTTCTTGGTTATGTGTTGAAGGATGGATACAGCTGGATGTAGGATTTGTTAGTTTTGGGTGAGATATTATGCTTCCCCTGTATCCCCAACACCTGATTGCATAACCTGAAAATTTCGGGAGTTTCATAGGTGGGAATTCAAGTAGCTCTTAGGATATCTTTCCGACGGATGTATGATATGAAATTGGGGTTCGACGTCTAGTGGTCCGCCTATTCACGGTCGTTTTACAGTGGTCTCGTTGTGTCTTAAAGAGTCCTTGGCTATGCCGACTCGGGGACGCTTCGTATGTCATGTGCACTGCCTTGTACATGATGGTGCTGTACACTCGAGCCCGTGTAGGCCCCACCACGAAAACTTCGGACGAAATCTCTATCATATGTTTGTTCTGGCTTATTTTGCAAGCCAGTCCTTTGTTTTTGTTTTGAGTTGTGGTATTCGAGTTGCTTCAATGTCAAGTGTTGATTCCATACCTTTCCGAAATGGTGTTCTCATACTCCGATGTGAATACCAATCCTTCTCGACAATCGAGATTGTCATGTCAATCCTTTTTCAACCGGCGTGTTTCTCTCAAGTGGATCCGATCACTTCAACATCAGCAAGATCAATTATCACTTCTTCTCAACGGTGTTTGTTTCATCCGTCTCCAAGTTGCCTTTGTTTTTCCCACCCTCCCTCCCTTTTGTTTTTCTTCAAGGACTAAGATTTCTTCTTCAAGTATCCATTTTATTGATGGGAAGTTTCTCCATTCTTTTCCGTCAATGTTCTTATCCGGTGATTCTCATGAAGATTCTAATGGAGCTTCAAGTTCGTCATTCCTCGTTCTTTTCTTCTCCGGTGGATTTAATTCAAGCTTTGGTATTAAGCATACTCCTTTTCTTTTTTTCCAATGCTTTTCTTATGCCGGTGCACCTCTTAATCATCCATCTCTCGCTATTAAATTATTCCGGAGTGCTCAAGATATCTCGAAGATTCGTGTTTCCACTCTGCATTCGTTCAAGCTCTTTCGAGATTGGTATCTCATTCAAGTCATTTAATTCAACCGGTGCAACATCTCTTTTAAATCTTTTCAACGGTGTTCTTTTGAGTGGGCCCTAACCCACAGGTCTTTTCCCAGGATCTTACCTGACTCTTCTATTTTCCCAGAGCTATCCTAAATTCTTCTCCAAGTTTGACGTAAGAATGAGTTATCATTAGTCAAATGCTTTTCTCCAAGATCTTTCAAATTCTTTTCATAGTTGGCTCAACCTCTTCGCTTTTGATTCTTCCGGTGTGCCTCAATAATTCTTGGTGGTGTTTCTCGTTGTCATTCTCATCATTTGAAGACCGAAGAAGAGTTTCTCTTTAATCTTGCTCTATTCTCTTCAAGATTCATGGTGCTAGCTTGTTGCCATCCTCTCATAATTGTTTTCGATTGTGAGAATCTTTTTCACCCATCAGGAGATATTCAAGAGTCTTCTCAGTTTGTCATCCGGAGTCCATCAATTCAGGTTTATTCATTCTCAGCCGTCAGTTATCATTCTCCTATCTTGCCGGTGCATCTATCGAATATCCTCTAATCAGTTCTTGATCTCTTTGTTCTCATGTATCTAGTTTGTCTCAAGCACCTTCGTTCATTTGCTAATTCTTACCGGTGATGCACCCCTACTTCGATCATTTTCAATTCTTACGGTGGTTCTTTCAAGATCTCTCTTCCTTGTTCATCATATCAATTCATTTGTTGTTCCAATCCTACCGGTGGTTCGTTGAAGACCTTCTCAAGTTTACGCTATATCTCTTTTAATCCTTTCTACGAGAATAAGTAGTATGCCAAATCCGTTGATTGTCGTCAATTTAATTGGTGAAGGATAAGCATAACATAATTCTTATTCTTGTTCATCCAAGTGATTAATTCTTTATTCCGGAGGCCCTTAAAATTCTCGGTTTCATTTGTTTCATCTTCTCTTTTTCCCGGAGTTCCAAGCTCTAATTATCACGGAGATCCATCTAAATCATTGCAAGGATTCACCTTGTGTTTTCAATTTCTCTTTCTTTTCATTCCTTTTGTTTACCGGAGTTCTTCATGGAGGTTCTACATGATGGTTCATCAAGGATTTAATTCCCTTCTCAAAGTTTTCATCGAGATTCTTTCCTAAGGAGCTCAAGCTTTCTTCATATGGTAATCCGGAGTGCAATTCTTTCTACCATATTTTGGAGGTGGTATTATGTCATTCTTGATAATTTGAGTTCATGTTCCATGATTCACATGTTGTTAAGAATGAGTTATTTTTAAATCCATCAACCTCGTTGTTGGAGTTATCTTGTGTCATATTTCACCTAAAAGCCTTCCATTGGGAATGTTGCTATTTGTGGTGCTTGCCAATGATCCAAGTTATCTCTTTATCATCTTGGTGGAAGAAGTGTTCATCTCTTCGTCGATCTAAAGCTAGCAATCGTTTCCGTTAGTGGCCGGTTGTCACCACATAATTTTGAGATGTTTTCCATAAGCCCACTACAAGCTTATTCGTTTCGTTGTTGATTTTCCCAACAACCCCGTTGTAACCTTCTTGGAAGAGTGCTTTCCAAGCTCATTTGTGGCAGAAGTTGGCATTTTCTTCTCCATTCTGTTATTCCAATGATATATCTTCTATTATTTCTTTCGGAGGCATTGTGACGTTGCTCTTTTCACTCACCATCTCGATTTGTGAGGATCGTGTTCTTTTCTTGCTTATCCATTTAACCGGAGTGTCGTGTTTTCATTCGAGTTCTCTAATCTTATCAAGTTTTCCCTCCTTCCTCAACTGGAGAGCTGTCTGAAATCCTTCTTACCCATTGTGCCATTCTTTCAATAGTTCCGGAGGCAGTGTGTTGTTGATTTCATCAAGTAACATCCCATCTTCTCAAGTTCATGTTCTATTCCTTCCATGTTCAACCGGAGTACTGCCCGAATTCTTCCCCTCTCATCTTGTTTTAACCGGAGTGGTTTCGAATTCTATCTTGTCCATTAAACTCTTGATTCATAGCTTTGCAACCTCCAAGGTTCACATGGTGTTCCTTGTTTCTATTTTCTACCGCAGTGCTCTCAATTGTGTTCAACTCTATTATGTCCTTTCTTTCAACTTTTCAACCTCTCAAGGTTCTTTGGTTTCACTCTTTTGTCGAAGAAGCAACTTAGTTTTACCTCTTCTCTTCCTCTTCCATTTCTCTCCGGTGCCATTCTAGATCTCGGGACGAGATCCTCTCGTAGTGGTGGAGTGTTGTAACGCCCCGAGACCGACACTCCAGAAGACTTCCAGCTATTCCGAGTTTCGTCATGTGATTTGTTTTATTTGTTGCATTCATCCTTGCATCATGTGCATTGCATCATGTCATCATGCCATCATATCATTAATTTTTAAAACCTCAACTAAATAAATTGTATGGATTTTTCGATCCATTTAAATCGAGGGACTCACATGGTGACTTCTCTTTATAACATATCCTCCAATATTAGGGAGCTATATTAAATATTCCACTATTTTGGAATCACCAAAACACACTTACAAAATAATTTCATTCCTTTTCTGCTTCAAGTTTGGTCTCCAACCTTGCCAATATTTATTTCATCATTTTCCGGAGCTCCACCAAAAATCCAAACATTTTTGGACCTTCCCAAACCTCACTTCCTATTCAAATCATTTGAATTTAAATCAAATGAGTTTGAATTTAATCTTTCAATAATGGCCTTTCTATTTTTCTCGGAACAAGCTCATTTTTGCGAGTCCGGGAAAAATATCCCCTTGCGCTTTTTCTTCCCCTAACCTCTCTTTCTTTCTTTCTTTCTCTGTTCTGTTTTTTATTTTCTTTAGAGAGGGAGAAGAGAGCCTTGCAGCCCAGCCGGCCTCTTAGGCCCGGCCAACCTAAGCCGGCCCAAGGCCCAGCCGGTGCCCCTCTAACCCTAGCCCAAGCGAACCCCATCTCCCCTTTCTCTCGATCCCTTCCTCCCTCCCGTGCGCCGCCAGAGACTCCCGATTTCCCCCCTCGCTCGACGCATCTCTCCCCCTGTCGCCGCCTTCCGCCCGATCCCTTCTGCCTCCTCGCTCGCCTCCCTCCTCCTCGTCGTGGGAGTCTAGCTACCCATCCCGCAGGAGGCCGCCGCCGCCATGTACGCCCGCAGGAGCGCCAACGCCACCAGACCACCATCCCGTCGCGCCTCCTCCACCCCGCAGCCATCCCCGTAGCGCATCACCTCCTCCCGTGCCTCTCCTCCTGCTTCTCCTCGTCGTCACCAAAACGCCTGGTCTTTTGTGCCACCATCGGGACGGCCAACTCCGGCGGCCCTCCGTCGCCTGCGGTCGTGCCCCTCCTCTGCCTTGCCAGCCGTCGTCCTCAAGCTCGTTCAGCGGCCCCTGTCTTCTCCTCGTGCCCGCCGCCGTCTTCGTCTGCGCCCAGAGGAGCCCGCAGCCTCCCTGGCCTCGGATCTGGCCGGATCGAGCCGGTCTGCCTCCACCACCACCCTCGCCGTGCTCCGCCTGCCATGGCCTGCGAGGCCATCAGCTTCGCCTCGGCCTTGACCCAGGAGGACGAGCAGCGTTGCTGCCTGCTCGATCCACCTGCACGCGCGCCTCACGCGTTGACCGCGACCAGCTCCATGCCCGAGCGAGCATGCTCCTATTCCCGATGCCCAGCACCGCCCAAGTTGTCGCCTCTGCGCACCATGTAGTGTCACCGTGGACGCATGCACCCCCGGATCAGAACCTCGAGCACCAAGTACACCACCGGCAAGACCCGGACTCCGAACGCCAAGTACAACTACGAACCCGAAGACCTCGGATGCTTCAAGTTCCTCTACCACCTGTGTACAACTACCGTCGCCCCGAAGACGTTGGAGTCATCAAGTACCTCTCCGAACGAACGTGTACCACTACTGTCGCCATGTACCACTATTTCCACTACCGTTGACATGTACGACTACGAAATATGAACAACTACTTCCCACGACGACCCGCGAGTACCACTACTTCCTTCGACGAACGCGTTCCGCCCTAAATGCACGCTTCAAAGGTATAACCGCCGAGAACGACCGCCGTGGACCGAATGCATGTGTTGAATGAGGTGCTCGAGTTTTGCACCGTGATCGAATCGTCCTTGCGATGCCCCTCTTTTGCCGTGCCACCGTCCCGTGGGAACCCGGTAACCGGGATCACCCCACCATCTCTAGCATGTTCCGCACATCCACACGCCTCCTTTTGCACCGGTATCTCCATGAGTTACCGGGACCGGAATGTTGCCGTGGCACCATTTTTGTTTCGCCGCCGTGGCACCCTTTTTGTTCCGCCATGGTGACCAAATGCTTCATAACATGCTCATGTCAACATTTTCATAAAATTGCATAAAACTTGTATATGTCATCCGCATCATGATAACAACATTTAAAATGTTTAAATTTGTTGTTGCATTAAATTGCTAAATGCATATGGGGATTTACCGGATTTGTTGTTTTTATATCCGGCCCCATTTAAATTGTTTAGATGGTATAGTTTATATTATGCTTCACCTCTTGCCATGTTTAACAACAGTTAATATTGTTGGGTAGCTTAAACGAGAGATAACTAAATAATTGATGTGGTGTTCCGTCAACATGCACCTCGTTGCATATTGAGCTCCACTTAACTTGTAGTATTGTTTGTTGCACTTTGCCATGCCATGCCTCATTAAACCGGACATGCATCATACTTGTTTGTGCATCATGACTTGTTTATGCTTGTGTGTTTACTATGTTGTTTGTTTCTTTCCGGGTTGCTTCTCTCGTTAGCTTCGGTTTCGTTCCGGAGTTGTGAGGATTTGTTCGTCTACGACCGTTTGTCTTCTTCTTGGATTCGTTCTTCTTCCTTGCGGGATCTCAGGCAAGATGATCATACCCTCGAAATCACTACTATCTTTGCTATGCTAGTTTGCTCGCTCTTTGCTATGCCAATGCTACGATGCCTACCATTTGCTTGTCAGCCTCCAAATTGCCATGTCAAACCTCTAACCCACCATGTCCTAGCAAACCGTTGATTGGCTATGTTACCGCTTTGCTTAGCCCCTCTTATAGCGTTGTTAGTTGCAGGTGAAGATTGAAGTTTGTTCCTTGTTGGAACATGGAGATGTTGTTCCTTGTTGGAACATGTTTACTTGTTGGGATATCACAATATATCTTATTTAATTAATGCATCTATATACTTGGTAAAGGGTGGAAGGCTCGGCCTTATGCCTGGTGTTTTGTTCCACTCTTGCCGCCCTAGTTTCCGTCATATCGGTGTTATGTTCCCGGATTTTGCGTTCCTTACACGGTTGGGCTATAATGGGAACCCCTTGACAGTTCGCCTTAAGTAAAGCTCTTCCAGCAATGCCCAACATTGGTTTTACCATTTGCACTAACAACCTACCACCTTCCCTTGGGTTCTGCAGACTCAAGGGTCATCTTTATTCTAACCCCCCCGGGCCAGTGCTCCTCTGAGTGTTGGTCCGAACTAGAGCCCTGTGCAGCGCCCCATCGGGGAAACTCGAGGTTTGGTTTTAGTTGTACGGATTGCTCATCTGAGTGTGCCCTGAGAAAGAGATATGTGCAGCTCCTATCGGGATTTGTCGGCACATTCGGGCGGTGTTGCTGGTTTAGTTTTACCCTGTCGAAATGTCTTGTTGTATCGGGATACCGAGTCTGATCGGAATGTCTCGGGTGGAGGTCTATTCCTTCGTTGACCGTGAGAGCTTGTGATGGGCTAAGTTGGGACACCCTGCAGGGAGTTGAACTTTCGAAAGCCGTGCCCGCGGTTATGGGCAGATGGGAATTTGTTAACGTCCGGTTGTAGAAAACCCGAAGTTGACCTTATTTAAAATACATCAACTGCGTGTGTAACCGTGATGGTCTCTTCTCGGCGGAGTCCGGGAAGTGAACACGGTGTTGGAGTTATGCTTGACGTAGGTTGCTATAGGATCACTTCTTGATCATACTTTTATCGACCGTGCTTTGCCCTCTCTTCTCGCTCTCTTTTGCGATTGTAGCCACCATTTATGCTAGTCGCTTGCTGCAGCTCCACCTCATTACTCCATCCTTCCTATAAGCTTAAATAGTCTTGATCTCGCGGGTGCGAGATTGCTGAGTCCCCGTGGCTCATAGATACTTCCAAAACCAGTTTGCAGGTGCCTATGTTACCGTGCAGATGACGCAACCAAGCTCAAGGAGGAGCTCGATGAAGATCTTGCCCTTTGTGTTGTTTCGTTCTAGTTAATCAGTAGTGGAGCCCAGTTGGGGTCGATCGGGGACCTTTGTCGCATTTGGGGTTCTTCTTTTATTTTGGTTCCGTAGTCGGACCTTGATTGTATCTGGATGATGTAATGCTTTATTCATGTAATTGTGTGAAGTGGCGATTGTAAGCCAACTATGTATCTCTTTCCCTTATGTATTACATGGGTTGTGTGAAGATTACCTCACTTGCGACATTGCTTTCAATGCGGTTATGCCTCTAAGTCGTGCTTCGACACGTGGGAGATATAGCCGCATCGAGGGCGTTACATCTATAGAGATAGATCAAGACGCTTGATAAGTTTTTCAGTGAGTACATACCTTGACAAGATTTTGAAGGAGTTCAAAATGGATCAGTCAAAGAAGGAGTTCTTGCTTGAGTTGTAAAGTATGAAGTTGAGTAAGACTCAAAGCCCGACGATGACAGAAGATAGAGAGAATGAAAGTCATTCACTATGCCTCAGCCATAGGTTCTATAAAGTATGCCATGCCGTGTACCATACCTGTTATGTGCCTTGCCATGAGTTTGGCAAATGGGTACAATAGTGATCCAGGAGTAGATCACGAGACAGCGGTCAAAACTATCCTTAGGGGATTAAGGAAATATTTCTCGGTTATGGAGGTGATAAAGAGCTTGTCGTAAGGAGTTACGGCAATGCAAGCTTTTTCACCGATCCAGATGACTCCGAGTCTCAATCTGGATATGTATTGAAAGTGGGAGCAATAAGCTAGAGTAGCTCCATGCAGAGCATTGTAGACAAAGAAATTTGCGAAATACATACGAATCTGAATGTGACAGACCCGTTGGCTAAACCTCTCTCACAAGCAAAACATGACCACACCTTAGTACTCTTTGGGTGTTAATCACATGGCGATGTGAACTAAATCTAACAAGAGCCTTCTAGAACTTGATAATATTGAAGACCACCGGCCCCTTAGCACTCCGGAAAGAAATTTTTGTAACATCCTCAAAAAGCACCTCTTACAGCTTCTACAGTACCAGAAAGACTATTGGAGGAAAATATGCACGATTAGATGGATTCAGTTTGGCCATGAAAATTCAAAGTTTTTTCAGACTGTAGCCACTGAACGCTACACAAGAAATTGTATCAGCTATCTGAAAACTGCCGATGGAGGGACATTAGTGATCATGTTGGGGAAGAATCCATCCTCTTCGAGGCTTTTAAAGCCAGGATGGGCCAAGCCAACCCTCTGCCTAAGCAATTCAATTTAGATAACCTACTCAAGGAGGATATGATCTTTGATAATCTTGTTGCACCATTCACACATAAAGAAATTGATGACGTGGTGGCTGAAATGCCACCTGATCGAGCCCCAGGACCTGACGGTTTCAATGGTGCTTTCTTGAAAGCATGTTGGCCTATCCTCAACAGGATTTCTATCTTCTCTGCGAGGAATTTCATCAAGGTGGTCTTAACTTGGATAGCATCAATGCAAGGTATATCATGCTGATCCCAAAAACTAAATCACTTGAAACTATTAATGACTTCCGGCCTATCACTCTCCTCAACTGTTGTCTGAGGCTGATCACTAAAATTCTGGCCAATCGAATACAGAAAATTATTCTGCAAGTGGTGCATAAGAACCAATATGGCTTTCTTCATGGAAGATCCATTCATGACTGCTTAGCGTGGGCTTTCGAATACATCCACCAATGTCAAGCCTCCAAGAAAGAAATTGTTCTTCTCAAACTGGACTTTGCCAAAGCTTTCGATACCATTGAACACTCTGCAATGCTCCTAATCATGAAGAAAATGGGATTACCACCCAAATGGCTTGCTTGGATGAATAGTATCTTTCCTTCTGGCAAATCTTTGGTGCTTCTGAATGGTGCGCCCGGTCGGCAATTTTATTGTAAGTGTGGAGTACACCAAGGTGATCCCATGTCTCCCCTCATATTTGTTATTGCAGCCGACCTTCTGCAGACTGCAATCAATGAGGCGCTCGAACAAGACCTGATCAGACACCCTATCCCACCCAAAGGTGATGCAAAATATCCGGTGATCCAGTAAGAGGATGATACTATCATCGTCTTGCCTGCATGTCTTGACCAAGCGGCCAAGATAAAACAAATTCTCGAGAACTATGCCACCTCCATTGGCCTTAAGATCAATTTTCACAAATCCACGCTTGTGCCCATTAACACGTCGGCTAGCAAATGTAATGACCTGGCCAATCTTTTTGGGTGTACTCAAGCCAGCATGCCATTTACTTACCTTGGTTTGCCTCTCGAGACCACTCGGCCTTCGGTTCTTGATATGACACCTTTTGTGTGCAAAGCTAAAAGGAAGATCACGGCATCTATGTCCCTCATGTCTCATGCCAAAAAGTTGTCTCTAATTAATTCATTCATTACCTCGCTTGCCATTTACCCCATGGGCACCCCGCGGCTTCCACCGAAAATCCTTGCCCAGCCTGATAAAATATGCAGGCACTGCCTCTGGAACAAAAAAACTGCTGATGGAGACAAACATAACTCGCTAGCTGCTTAGCCCATGGTATGTCGACCTAAATCTAGTGGTGGCCTCGGGGTTCTTGACTTGAAGATTCAAAATGATGGATTGCTTCTGAAATTCCTGCATAAGTTCTTCAACAAAATGGACATACCTTGGGTACAGCTTGTCTGGGAGATGTACTATGTTGATTCGGTCCCCCATGCAACAGATATGTGCGGCTCCTTTTGGTGGCGTGACCTTGTACACCTCATGCCGATCTATCATGGTATCACACAAGATCAAATCAAAAAAGGTACATCTGCACTTTTCTGGAAAGACGATTGGAATCATGCTATATACGTTGATAAAATACCCGAGGGCATTCTCATATGTCCATGATGAAGACTTGTTCGTCCGTGACTTTTTGACGTCCCGCACTCTGCATGAAACCTTTCAGCTCCCGCTTTCCATACAAGCCCATGATGAACTCAAGCTCCTCCAGCTAGATGTGGCAACTGTGGCTTTGGAAGATCATGAAGATGTTTGGTCCTACTGTTGGGGGTCAACTGTGTTCAAGACTGCTGTGTACTACCAATTTTTCCTCTGTGATATGGTCGCACACGTGGCCTTCCGTTGGCTTTGGCGCACCAAATGTACTCCAAAATTCAAGGTATTTGGGCGGTTCCTACTATCAGATCACCTCAATACACGGAACATGGTGAAACGGAGACATTACAACATTAGCTGCAACCTTGATTGCTTGCTTTGTGGTCTTCACGTTGAAGAAACAGTGGAACATCTCTTCTTCCATTGTACTTTCATTAAAGAATGTTGATACGTCTCCAACGTATCTATAATTTTTTTATTGTTCCATGCTATTATATTATCCATCTAGGATGTTTTATATGCATTTATATGCTATTTTATATGACTTTTGGGACTAACCTATTAACCTAGAGCCCAGTGCTAGTTTCTGTTTTTTCCTTGTTCTTGAGTTTTACAGAAAAGGAACACCAAACGGAGTCCAATTGACGTGCCAATTTTTGATGATTTTTTATGGACCAAAAGAAGACCCCAGAGTAAAAGAGTTGGGCAAGAAGAGTCCCGGGCTGCCCACGAGGGTGGGGGCGCGCCCCCCTATCTCGTGGACGGCTCGGAGACCCCCCTGACGTGTGACCTACGCCAAAAATTCCTATAAATACAGAAACCTCCAGAAAATAACTGAGATCGGGAGTTCTGCCGCCGTAAGCCTCTGTAGCCACCAAAAACCAATCGAGACCCTGTTCCGACACCATGCCGGAGGGGGTATCCCTCACCGGTGGCCATCTTCATCATCCCGGAGCTCTCCATGACGAGGAGGGAGTAGTTCACCCTCGGGGCTGAGGGTATGTACCAGTAGGTATGTGTTTGATCTCTCTCTCTCTCTCTCTCTCTCTCTCTCTCTCTCTCTCTCTCTCTCTCTCTCTCTCTCTCTCTCTCTCTCTCGCGAGCGCGCGCGCGCGCGCGCGCGCACGCATTCTTGATTCGGCACGATCTTGATGTATCACGAGCTTTGCTATTTTAGTTGGATCTTATGATGTTTCTCCCCCTCTACTCTCTTGTAATGGATTGAGTTTTCCCTTTGAAGTTATCTTATCGGATTGAGTCTTTAGGGATTTGAGAACACCTGATGTATGTCTTGCATGTGCTTATCTGTGGTGACAATGGGATATTCACGTGATCTACTTGATGCATGTTTTGGTGATCAACTTGCGGGTTCAGTGACCTTGTGAACTTATGCATAGGGGTTGGCACACGTATTCGTCTTGACTCTCCGGTAGAAACTTCGGGGCACTCTTTGAAGTACTTTGTGTTGGTTTGAATAGATGAATCTAAGATTATGTGATGCATATCGTATAATCATACCCACAGATACCTGAGGTGACATTGGAGTATCTAGGTGACATTAGGGTTTTGGTTGATTTGTACCTTAAGGTGTTATTCTAGTACGAACTATAGGATAGGTCGAACGAAAACAATAGCTTCGTGTTATTTTACTACCGACTCTTGAATAGATCGATCAGAAAGAATAACTTTGAGGTGGTTTCATACCCTACAATAATCTCTTCGTTTGTTCTCCGCTATTAGTGACTTTGGAGTGACTCTTTGTTGCATGTTGAGGGATTGTTATATGATCTAATTATGTTATCATTGTTGAGAGAATTTGCACTAGTGAAAGTATGAACCCTAGGCCTTGTTTCCTAGCATTGCAATACAATTTACGGTGATAGTTGTGCTGATCCTGCTGAAAATCAGAAAGTTTTGCGCCCAGTAAATTAGTTTTGATAATTCACAGAGACGAGATTTTGCTATTATTATTTTTTCTCTGGATTGGTACACCAATTTCTCAGGTTTTCCTAATTTGGGAGGATTTTTGGAGTTACAGAAGTATTCGAGAGTTACAGATTACTACAGACTGCTCTGTTTTCGACAGATTTTGTTTTCTATGTGTTGTTTGCTTATTTTGATGAATCTATGAGTAATATCGGAGTGTATGAACCATAGAGAAGTTGGAATACAGTAGACATTACACCAATATTAATTTAGAATGAGTTCATAACAGTACCTAAGTGGTGATTTATTTTCTTAGACTAACTGAGCTTACGAGTTTTCTGTTAAGTTTTGTGTTGTGAAGTTTTCAAGTTTTGGGTAGAGATTCGATGGACTATGGAATAAGGAGTGGCAAGAGTCTAAGCTTGGGGATTCCCAAGGCACCCAAGGTAAAATTCAAGGACAACCAAAAGCCTAAGCTTGGGGATGCCCCGGAAGGCATCCCCTCTTTCGTCTTCATCCATCGGTAACTTTACTTGATGCTATATTTTTATTCACCACATGATATGTGTTTTGCTTGGAGCGTCTTGTATGATTTGAGTCTTTGCTTTTATAGTTTACCACAATCATAATTTCTGTACACACCTTTTGGGAGAGACACACATGAATCGGAATTTATTAGAATACTCTATGTGCTTTACTTATATCTTTTGAGCTAGATAATTTTGCTCTAGTACTTCACTTATATCTTTTTAGAGCAGCATGGTGGTTTTATTTTATAGAAATTATTGATCTCTAATGCTTCACTTATATTATTTTGAGAGTCCTTTAGAACAGCATGGTAATTTCTTTGGTTAAAATTTTAGTCCTAAAGTGATGAGCATCCAAGATAGGTATAATAACAACTTTCATATAAGGTGCATTGAATACTAAGAGAAGTTTGATTCCTTATGATTGTTTTGAGATATGAAGATGGTTATATTAGAGTCATGCTAGTGAGTAGTTGTGAATTAGAGAGATACTTGTGTTAAAGTTTGTGATTCCCGTATCATGCACGTATGGTGAACCGTTATGTGATGAAGTTGGAGCATGATTTATTTATTGATTGTCTTCCTTATGTGTGGAGGACGGGATCGCGCGATGGTTAACTCCTACCAACCCTTCCCCTAGGAGCATGCGTGTAGTACTTTGTTTTGATAACTTGTAGATTTTTGCAATAAGTATGTGAGTTCTTTATGACTAATTTTGAGTCCATGCATTATACGCACTCTCACCCTTCCACCATTACTAGCTTCTCTTGTACCGCGCAACTTTCGCCAGTACCATACACCCACCATATACCTTCCTCAAAACAGCCACCATACCTACCTATTATGGCATTTCCATAGCCATTCAGAGATATATTGCCATGCAACTTTCCACCGTTATGTTTATTATGACAGGCTCCACCATTGTCATATTGCTCTGTATGATCACGTAGTTGACTTCGTATTTGTGGCAAAGCCACCATTCATATTTCTTTCATACATGTCACTCTTGATTCATTATCCCGGTACACCGCCGGAGGCATCCACATAGAGTCATATTTTGTTCTAAGATTCTTGAGGTGTAAGTAGATAAAAGTTTGATGATCTTCATCATTGGAGCATTGTCCCATGTGAGGAAAGGATGATGGAAGCAGTGATTCCCTCACAAGTTGGGATGAGTCTCCATACTTTATGAAAAATAAAAGAGGCCAAAGAAGCCCAAATAAAAAAAGAGGCCAAAGAAGCCCACCAAAAAAAATGATAGAAAAAGAGAGAAGGGACAATGTTACTATCCTTTTACCACACTTGTGCTTCAAAGTAGCACCATGATCTTCATGATAGAGAGTCTCCTATGTTGTCACCTTCATATACTAGTGGGTATTTTTCATTATAGAACTTGGATTGTATATTCCAATGATGGGCTTCCTCAAAATGCCTTAGGTCTTCATGAGCAAGCAAGCTGGATGCACACCCACTTAGTTTCTTTTGTTGAGCTTTCATACATTTATAGCTCTAGTGCATCCGTTGCATGACAATCCCTACTCACTCACATTGATATCTATTAATGGGAATCTCCATAGCCCGGTGATACACCTAGTTAATGTGAGACTATCTCCTTCTTTTTGTATTCTCCACAACCATCACTCTATTCCACCTATAGTGTTATGTCCATGGCTCATGCTCATTTATTGCGTGAAAGTTGAAAAAGTTTGAAAATTCTAAAGTATGAAACAATTGCTTGGCTGAAACTGGGGTTGTGAATGATTTGAATATTTTGTGTGACGAAGATGGAGCATAGCCAAACTATATGATTTTGTAGGGATGAACTTTCTTTGGCCATGTTATTTTCAGAAGACATGATTACTTTGTTAGTATGCTTGAAGTATTATTATTTTTGTATCAATATTAAACTTTAGTTTTGAATCTTATGGATCTGAATATTCTTGCCACAATAAAGAGAATTCCATGGATAAATATGTTAGGTAGCATTCCACATTAAAAATTCTGTTTTTATCATTTACCCACTTGAGGACGAGCATGAATTAAGCTTGGGGATGCTTGATACGTCTCCAACGTATCTATAATTTTTTATTGTTCCATGCTATTATATTATCCATATAGGATCTTTTATATGCATTTATATGCTATTTTATATGAATTTTGGGACTAACCTATTAACCTAGAGCCCAGTGCCAGTTTCTGTTTTTCTCTTGTTTTTGAGTTTTACAGAAAAGGAACACCAAACGGAGTCCAATTGATGTGCCAATTTTTGATGATTTTTATGGACGAAAAGAAGACCCAGAGTAAAAGAGTTGGGCAAGAAGAGTCCCGGGCTGCCCACGAGGGTGGGGGGCGCACCCACCCCCCTAGGCGCACCCCCCTATCTCGTAGACGGCTCGGAGACCCCCCTGACGTGTGACCTAAGCGAAAAATTCCTATAAATACAGAAACCTCCAGAAACTAACCGAGATCGGGAGTTCCGTCGCCGCAAGCCTCTGTAGCCACCAAAAACCAATCGGGACCCTGTTCCGACACCCTGCCGGAGGGGGGATCCCTCACCGGTGGCCATCTTCATCATCCCGGTGCTCTCCATGACGAGGAGGGAGTAGTTCACCCTCGGGGCTGAGGGTATGTACCAGTAGGTATGTGTTTGATCTCTCTCTCTCTCTCTCTCTCTCTCTCGTGTTCTTGATTCGGCACGATCTTGATGTATCACGAGCTTTGCTATTTTAGTTGGATCTTATGATGTTTATCCCCCTCTACTCTCTTGTAATGGATTGAGTTTTCCCTTTGAAGTTATCTTATCAGATTGAGTCTTTAAGGATTTGAGAACACTTGATGTATGTCTTGCATGTGCTTATCTGTGGTGATAATGGGATATTCACGTGATCTACTTGATGTTTGTTTTGGTGATCAACTTGCGGGTTCAGTGACCTTGTGAACTTATGCATAGGGTTTGGCACACGTATTCGTCTTGACTCTCCGGTAGAAACTTTGGGGCACTCTTTGAAGTACTTTGTGTTGGTTTGAATAGATGAATCTAAGATTGTGTGATGCATATCGTATAATCATACCCATGGATACTTGAGGTGACATTGGAGTATCTAGGTGACATTAGGGTTTTGGTTGATTTGTACCTTAAGGAGTTATTCTAGTACGAACTCTAGGATAGATCGAACAGAAAGAATAGCTTCGTGTTATTTTACTACTGACGCTTGAATAGATCGATCAGAAAGAATAACTTTGAGGTGGTTTCGTACCCTACAATAATCTCTTCGTTTGTTCTCCGCTATTAGTGACTTTGGAGTGAATCTTTGTTGTATGTTGAGGGATTGTTATATGATCTAATTATGTTATCATTGTTGAGAGAATTTGCACTAGTGAAAGTATGAACCCTAGGCCTTGTTTCCTAGCATTGCAATACCATTTACGCTCACTTTTACCACTTGCCACCTTGCTGTTTTTATATTTTTAGATTACAAAAACCTATATCTACCAGCCATATTGCACTTGTATCACCATCTCTTCGCCGAACTAGTGCACCTATACAATTTGCCATTGTATTGGGTGTGTTGGGGACACAAGAGACTCTTTGTTATTTGGTTGTAGGGTTGCTTGAGAGAGACCATCTTCATCCTACGCCTCCCACGGATTGATAAACCTTAGGTCATCCACTTGAGGGAAATTTGCTACTGTCCTACAAACCTCTGCACTTGGAGGGCAAACAACGTCTACAAGAAGAAGGTTGTGTAGTAGACATCAAGCTCTTTTCTGGCGCCGTTGCCGGGGAGGTGAGTGCTTGAAGGTATATCTTTAGATCTTGCAATCGAATCTTTTTGTTTCTTGTTTTATCACTAGTTTAGTATATAAAAGAAAACTACAAAAAATGGAAATGAGGGTGCCTCATATGCTTCATATTTTTAATGTCTTTCATGAAAATAAGGATTCCGATAATTTTGCTCAATTGCTAGAGGAAGAATGCATTAAAATGTTTGGCACTAAATTTCTAAATTATGAGCATGATTGCAATGTTGTTAGTATGAATTCCTTGAATATCCATGATGCTAATGATATGCAAAGCCACAAGCTTGGGGAAGCTATGTTTGATAAAGATGATATTTTTTGTTCCCCAAGTTTTGATGAGCAAATTTATTATGATGAAAGCATACCTCCTATTTATGATGAGTATATTGATGAAAGTGGATTTGGAGAGGTCATGACTTTATTTAGTGATGAATCCACTATTTTGGAAGAGGTTCCAATTGATTATGTGAACAAAGTTGCTATCTATGATGATTTTTGTGATGACTTGTATGCTATTAAGAATAATGATAACCATGAAAATTGTCATCATGATTTTAGTTTTCAATTGGATTATGCCTCACATGATAATTATTTTGTTGAGTTTGCTCCCACTACTATTCATGAGAAAAAATTTGCTTATGTGGAGAGTAGTAAATTTTCTATGCTTGTAGATCATGAAAAGAATGCTTTATGTGATGGTTATATTGTTGAATTCATTCATGATGCTACTGAAAATTATTATGAGGGAGGAATTTATGCTTGTAGGAATTGCAATAATATCAAGTTTCCTCTCTATGTGTTGAAAATCTTGAAGCTATGCTTGTTTTACCTTCCTATGCTAGTTGCTTCTTGTTCCCATAAGTTGTTTGCTCACAAAATCCCTATGCATAGGAAGTGGGTTAGGCTTAAATGTGCTAGTCATATGCTTCATGATGCCCCCGTTATGTTTCAATTCTTATCTTTTATGTGAGCATCATTGTCATCATCATGCCTAGCTAGGGGCGTTAAACGTTAGCGCTTGTTGGGAGATAACCCAATATTTACCCTTACTGTTTTTGTGTGTCCACATGATTATGATACTGTAGTAATCATGTTTTATAGATTTTTTTTCAATAACGTGCCAAGTAAGACCTTTAGGATAGCTTACGGTGATAGTTGTGTTGATCCTGCTGAAAATCAGAAAGTTTTGCGCCCAGTAAATTAGTTTTGATAATTCACAGAGACGAGATTTTGATATTATTATTTTTTTTTCTCTGGATTGGTACACCAATTTCTCAGGTTTTCCTAATTTGGGAGGATTTTTGGAGTTACAGAAGTATTCGAGAGTTACAGATTACTACAGACTGCTCTGTTTTTGACAGATTCTGTTTTCTATGTGTTGTTTGCTTATTTTGATGAATCTATGAGTAATATCGGAGTGTATGAACCATACAGAAGTTGGAATACAGTAGACATTACACCAATATTAATTTAGAATGAGTTCATAACAGTACCTAAGTGGTGATTTATTTTCTTAGACTAACTGAGCTTACGAGCTTTCTGTTAAGTTTTGTGTTGTGAAGTTTTCAAGTTTTGGGTAGAGATTCAATGGACTATGGAATAAGGAGTGGCAAGAGTCTAAGCTTGGGGATTCCCAAGGCACCCAAGGTAAAATTCAAGGACAACCAAAAGCCTAAGCTTGGGGATGCCCCGGAAGGCATCCCCTCTTTCATCTTCGTCCATCGGTAACTTTACTTGATGCTATATTTTTATTCACCACATGATATGTGTTTTGCTTGGAGCGTCTTGTATGATTTGAGTCTTTGCTTTTATAGTTTACCACAATCATACTTTATGTACACACCTTTTGGGAGAGACACACATGAATCGGAATTTATTAGAATAATCTATGTGCTTTACTTATATCTTTTGAGCTAGATAATTTTGCTCTAGTACTTCACTTATATCTTTTTAGAGCAGCACGGTGGTTTTACTTTATAGAATTTATCGATCTCTCATGATTCACTTATATTATTTTGAGAGTCCTTTAGAACAGCATGGTAATTACTTTGGTTAAAATTTTAGTCCTAAAGTGATGAGCATCCAAGATAGGTATAATAAAAACTTTCATATAAAGTGCATGAATGCTAAGAGAAGTTTGATTCCTTATGATTGTTTTGAGATATGAAGATGGTGATATTAGAGTCATGCTAGTGAGTAGTTGTGAATTAGAGAGATACTTGTGTTAAAGTTTGTGATTCCCGTATCATGCACGTATGGTGAACCATTATGTGATGAAGTTGGAGCATGATTTATTGATTGATTGTCTTCCTTATGTGTGGAGGACGGTATCGCGCGATGGTTAAGTCCTACCAACCCTTCCCCTAGGAGCATGCGTGTAGTACTTTGTTTTGATAACTTGTAGATTTTTGCAATAAGTATGTGAGTTCTTTATGACTAATTTTGAGTCCATGGATTATACGCACTCTCACCCTTCCACCATTGCTAGCCTCTCTTGTACCGCGCAACTTCCGCCGGTACCATACACCCACCATATACCTTCCTCAAAACAGCCACCATACCTACCTATTATGGCATTTCCTTAGCCATTCCGAGATATATTGACATGCAACTTTCCACTGTTATGTTTATTATGACAGGCTCCACCATTGTCATATTGCTTTGTATGATTACGTAGTTGACATCGTATTTGTGGCAAAGCCACCATTCATATTTCTTTCATACATGTCACTCTTGATTCATTATCCCGGTACACCGCCGGAGGCATCCACATAGAGTCATATTTTGTTCTAAGATTCTTGAGTTGTAAGTAGATAAAAGTTTGATGATCTTCATCATTGGAGCATTGTCCCATGTGAGGAAAGGATGATGGAAGCAGTGATTCCCTCACAAGTTGGGATGAGTCTCCGGACTTTATGAAAAATAAAAGAGGCCAAAGAAGCCCAAATAAAAAAAGGGAGGCCAAAGAAGCCCACCAAAAAAAGAAAAAAATGAGAGAAAAAGAGAGAAGGGACAATGTTACTATCCTTTTACCACACTTGTGCTTCAAAGTAGCACCATGATCTTCATGATAGAGAGTCTCCTATGTTGTCACCTTCATATACTAGTGGGTATTTTTCATTATAGAACTTGGATTGTATATTCCAATGATGGGCTTCCTCAAAATGCCTTAGGTCTTCATGAGCAAGCAAGCTGGATGCACACCCACTTAGTTTCTTTTGTTGAGCTTTCATACATTTATAGCTCTAGTGCATCCGTTGCATGACAATCCCTACTCACTCACATTGATATCTATTAATGGGCATCTCCATAGCCCGGTGATACACCTAGTTAATGTGAGACTATCTCCTTCTTTTTGTCTTCTCCACAACCATCACTCTATTCCACCTATAGTGTTATGTCCATGGCTCACGCTCATGTATTGCATGAAAGTTGAAAAAGTTTGAAAATTCTAAAGTATGAAACAATTGCTTGGCTGAAACCGGGGTTGTGCATGATTTGAATATTTTGTGTGACGAAGATGGAGCATAGCCAAACTATATGATTTTGTAGGGATGAACTTTCTTTGGCCATGTTATTTTCAGAAGACATGATTACTTTGTTAGTATGCTTGAAGTATTATTATTTTTATATCAATATTAAACTTTAGTTTTGAATCTTATGGATCTGAATATTCTTGCCACAATAAAGAGAATTGCATGGATAAATATGTTAGGTAGCATTCCACATCAAAAATTCTGTTTTTATCATTTACCTACTTGAGGACGAGCAGGAATTAAGCTTGGGGATGCTTGATACGTCTCCAATGTATCTATAATTTTTTATTGTCCCATGCTATGATATTATCCATCTAGGATGTTTTATATGCATTTATATGCTATGTTATATGATTTTTGGGTCCCTATTAACCTAGAGCCCAGTGCCAGTTTCTGTTTTTCCTTGTTTTTGAGTTTTACAGAAAAACAATACCAAACGGAGTCCAATTGACGTGCCAATTTTTGATGATTTTTTATGGACCAAAAGAAGCCCCTTGTCATTGTCAAAACCGGCGGATCTCGGGTAGGGGGTCCCGAACTATGCGTCTAGGCGGATGGTAACAGGAGACAAGGGACACGATGTTTTTACCCAGGTTCGGGCCCTCTCGGTGGAGGTAAAACCCTACTCCTGCTTGATTAATATTGATGATATGGGTAGTACAAGAGTAGATCTACCACGAGATCAAAGAGGCTAAACCCTAGAAGCTAGCCTATGGTATAATTGTTGTATATCTCTATTGACTAGCCTGGCCTCGGTTATATAATGCACCAGAGGCCTAAGATAACAAGAGTCCTAGCCGAATACGCCGGTCGGGCAGGAGTCCTTGTCTTGATCGCCAAGTCTTGCAGAATCTTCCTTGTATGCGACAGCTGTCCGGACTGGCCCATGAGTATACGGCCATGGGGGTCCTCGGCCCAATTTAATAGATCGGGAGATGACCTGGTGAGTACCCCCTAGTCTAGGACACCGTCAGTAGCCCCCTGAACCGGTCTTCAAGTTTAGGGACGCTCCTCGATTCTTCCGAACCGTTCTTCATCTTCAGTCGTCGGTCTTGAAAACTGGTTCAACAAATCTTCATCTTGGATCTTGAGGATCGCCGAAATGCATTCGACGAGTTTACACGTCGGGTATCCGAGGAGCCCCTTTAAGTTTCCAGCCTTTATCAATGCCTTGTTATTTTTATGCCACACCTCTGGTTTGAAGTTGTTCCCGGGCGGCAGCGTCCTTTTGCGTCCGAGCTCCAACGCCGGACCGCATTCGAGGTATCTTTTGCAGCCGAGCACCAGCGCTGGACCGCTTCCCAGCTCTGACGCCGGAATGTATTCGAGCTCCAACGCTGGACTATGTATCCGAGCTCCAACGCCGGACTGTATCCGAGCTCCAACGCCGGATTATGTATCCGAGCTCCAACGCCGGACTGTATCCGAGGTGTCGTAAACCACCTTGGTTCAAAGAAGTTTGAAGGAGTTTAGCCAAGCTTAATGCCAGAAATGCCCTCTATGGAGCCAGCCACTAGCGCCCGAGCTTTATGCCGGACTGCTTCCGAGGTGCTGCACCACCCCGAATGTGGGCCGATTTTTGTCAATATTTTTGATTGGTGCAATTTATTCTCTGCCGAGATACATAGTCAGTAGCCCTCAAGGTGGGTATCGGTCTAAACCCCGAGATGCACATGAAGGATGACATAAGACCGCTGATCCCCGTAGCTGCTGAGACTCAAGTTGATTTGTAAAATCGGTCTGAGGATCAAGTCCTAGCTCGGCAGAATACTTCGAGACACAAAAAGCGGCGTGCTCAGTCCTCAAGACTCAGGTTGGGTGCGGCCGACCAACCTGAGGATCAAAATCTCCTCGGAGACTGTATTACACTTAAAATTTTCTGCATTGGACAGGCAATGCAGTAGCCCCCGAGACACTGGTCGGGTGGCAACACCAGATCAGGGGATCGATGTGCCCCTTTAATATTTGTAAATAATGAGCTCGAAGCCCAGTAGCTCCCGAGCCTTAATGCGGGCACGGGTGGCTGAATTAAGGATTGATATCCATAGTAAAATCATGAATTATGTGTAATGACTCTATGTATCCAAGTACTTTACGTCATTAATGCTCGGATCCGCATTGTACAAAACTTTTTTGACCGACCATCGGCTTCCACCTCCTCGGCCAATAGCCGAGGAGTGTTTGTCCTACTTTGTAAAGCCTTTATGAGGGCAAAGATTTACAACAAACAAGGCAATCTGGCCATACGGTTTTATAAACAAAGGTACGCAGAGAGATATGTTATATTACTGTTTAACAGAAGAAATGTCTTCCAAAGAAAATAGTCCCGCTATCGGTTCCTTTCTTTGGGTTGTCATGCTAAGCATGATCATGAAACCTCAGCTCCAATGTAAGAGCAAAATATCGAGGATTTAGTTTGGGAGGCCAGTTAATAGCCCCCAGTAGTGTTCGGCGACAGTCGAGGTCAAGCCGTAAACACTTCGGCCATTGTTATGAATGGCCCATCGTTTAACACCGTCATCGGATCGCTGACCAGTTTACGCTTATTGTGACAGCCAGTTTTCGGCTTTCTCCACTGAGGTGCTTAACCATGTGAGCTGGAAGCACAATCGCAGTGGTTCTCCCTTTGCACACCTAGCCGAACAAAGCGCAATGTAGGAGGCAAGCGCAGGAGCTGGGCAACCCAACTATTGACCGAAGACACAATTCGAAACCGATGCATATATAGCAATATCTGAGAATGTTTTTGCCGAATCTCTAAAGGTGTCCGGCGTTGCACTGCGAGACTTGTGCTGAAAACACATAAATAGTTTAAAAAGTGCCATAAGCTTGGAAAACCAAAAAACGTCAGTAAAAACTTGACGTCCGAACGAGATCAAGTGTTCGGTGCCAATCCAAAAATTGGTCTTAGCAAAAGAAGTGCTTCTGTCGTGCTTTAACATGATACATCCTATCTCAAGACGTCAAGCGGGTCAGCCTACGGCTTCAACCTCCTATCCCGAGGGCGGAGTACTTCTCATTAGGCCAGTTTAGCAAACTAAACTCTAGCGGCTTTGAGAGAGAAATTAGGCTCCCCGGCTAGTGACCACACGCTCGTGTCAAAAAAAGGAGTGATAGATAATAATAATAATAAAACTTTGCAACGACTAAGAAGAAGAACACTTATCATAAAACGGCTCATATAAATTTAAGAGCCCCCAAGTGACTTGGGTAAAAGAATGATTGCATGTACCGAAGTACTTATATCATATCTATGTTCAACCGAACTTTAAACGCGTCTAAACCGACCGTCGGCTTCTCCCTCTTCGGTCAAGGACCGAAAAGTGTTATGTACTCCATCTGTCGAGAATATCGACGGTGTTTCCAATAACCAGGCAATCAGGCCATAAGGCTGTAACAGAAAAAGCACGCTCAGGGAACTTATGCTATATTACTACAAGGTGTAAGAAGCATCTTCTAAGAAAATAGTACCCCCACCGATACCTTTCTTCGGTGCTCATTGTTATTATGAGACTTGTGCAATAGATTTTTTGTACTCATGAGTTCCGTTGTGTGCCGACCATCATTGAAAACTATAAGAGCGCTAGCTTTCGGCTTCACCCAGTCTAAGGTCCGGCTCGGATGACCCGATCGTGACAATCGCAGAGGTGCTCCCTTTACTCCCTAGCCGAACAATCGGGAACGTAGGGGTAAACACAGGAGCGAGGCAACCCATCTTGCAAATCGCTTAAGTCAATATGGTGCATATTGTGGCGTAATACATGAACAAGGAACGAAGCCGTACAAGTATAATCATATGCAAGAGGAAAAACTTCATGAAGGAAGCCCCCAAATGAATTAGGTATTTGAATTTATGCGTCACAAACAAAGTTTGGACAAGAAAATTTTTTACAAGCAACATTTTTCCAAAAAAGTATAATGCTTGGTCGAGCCGAACACAAGTTAGAAATTAAAGCTTTGAGCATGAAAGCGACTTAGCTGGTTAATGTGTTCGGTATTGATGACGCGGTCCGAGCTTGATACGGGACAAGGTTCCATCCCCCAAGCTGGTCCCGAGGTGGCGGAGCGGAGAGCTCGACACGCTGAAGTGGTGACATAGCACAGTCAATGCAGACCGGCAGAGTGACGCTGAAGTCCCCGGATCATTTTCCTGTGCAGAAAAAATGGTGCAAACCGGAGATAATAGTAATAATGATAATTAAAAAAAATCGTTGCATAATAAATAATTTATGCAAAGTGAATAATAAAAGAAATATGGCCTGGCGCCGAAGTCAATGTCGATGCAGGGCGTCGGCGTGATGCGGTAAAGGCGTGGCAAAGCCTGAATTCACAGGTCGGTCCGACCTTCGGATGCGGCGTTCGCCGGACTATGTACGGAAACTGACCGAACCACCATGCGACTGTCGTTAATGCAGCCACCATTTGATAGACCTGTGTACATATGATGGACAAACCAGAGTAATAATTCCTTGGGAAAAATGAACCCAAACAAGCAAAAATACTGGGATTAATAGCACCTGGTTTATTTGTTGTAGCAATCCGAAGGAAGGTGATTCCCAAAATTGGGACTCAATCCGTGCACCCATTGCCTGAGGGGCGGTAAAACGACGGCATGGCAATGCTGGCAAAGGTTGGCTCGCCGAGGCAAAGCCCTCGGTCCAGCTAACGTGACGGAGCTGGTCGGCTAGTGACGCTGAAGTATCCGGAGTAGGTTGATGAAGAGATGCCTAAGCCCCCGGTTCAGCCGAGATGTCGAAGTAGGTCGGCGTGATGGACACCAGCTTGAAGAAGCAATAGTGTGGCCCTGCTGATGCAGGTCGTGACGTGGTCGATGCCGGCTTGATGAAGCGACCGTGCGGCGATGCCGGTATGCCCGCTCCGTGTAATCCGTGGGGCGGCGATGTTGGTGATGATTTATCCTTCGCGATGCCGGACTCTTGTTCGGCTTGCCGAGATGATGATCCGAAGAAGTTGAGCTCGACTCAACAAAGTGACAACGTGTCTAGCGCAGGTCAGCAGCTGTGGAGCAATATTGCCGGACTGGTTTGACACCAGCATGATGTTGAAGATCATGTTCAAAAGATTTTAAAGTTAGTGGGATGTGTTCGGGAACAAAACACAATACCCCATACTAAACTTCCTTCAAAAAGGATGTCCGAAATCCCGTTCGTAAAAAGGATGAACTTGGGTCGGATTTGTTTTCGCGCAAAAAACAGATCCGAAAAATGATGCACTAATCTGGAGGTTCCCGGAGTTTGGACGGTCGGATCGAGCTAAAATTTTGAGGGGTGGTAGATATAGGAATTCCGCAGTCGAACAACGGTTGGATCTTCCAAAGGAGGTCCGAGCTAGAAGCTAGACACCACGCCCTAAACTCGTCCAGATTCTCGTCCAGATTTGACAGGGCTCCGGTATACCGTAGATTGTCGGAGATTCCTCCATCAGAACTCGACGAAATTTAGCGTGGCTATTGTAGATGTAATTCCGCACTATTCCACCGAAGCAATCGTCAAACCGACGCTCGAGGAGGCGGTGACAGCGGATACAAGTTCACCATCCAGAAAAACAGCACGGTCGCCCAAGGGCAATGTTGACGTTGAGCCCCCGGGCTCCTTGGATGATTCCTCCATGATCTTGATAGAGATCGGAGCTGATGTTGATGAAGGCCCTCATTCGAACATGGTGATCGGAGGTAGGGCGCAGTCCTTGGTCGAACCAAGGTGACCAGTCGAGCTGGTGACGAAGATACTGAAGTCGCAGTTGATCTGCAGGCGAGCCATCGACCTTTTGCCGAACACATAGTGGAACTCTCAATGAAAGCACCAATGTCAGTGTCAAAACCGGCGGATCTCGGGTAGGGGGTCCCGAACTGTGCGTCTAGGCGGATGGTAATAGGAGACAAGGGACACGATGTTTTTACCCAGGTTCGGGCCCTCTCGGTGGAGGTAAAACCCCACTCCTGCTTGATTAATATTGATGATATGGGTAGTACAAGAGTAGATCTACCACGAGATCAAAGAGGCTAAACCCTAGAAGCTAGCCTATGGTATGATTGTTGTATATCTCTATCGACTAGCCTGGCCTTGGTTTACATAATGCACCAGAGGCCTAGGATAACAAGAGTCCTAGCCGAATACGCCGGTGGGGCAGGAGTCCTTGTCTTGATCGCCAAGTCTTGCAGAATCTTCCTTGTATGCGGCAGCTATCCGGACTGGCCCATGAGAATACGGCCATGGGGGTCCACGGCCCAATTTAACAGATCGAGAGATGACGTGGTGAGTACCCCCTAGTTCAGGACACCGTCACCCCTAGAGTAAAAGAGTTGGGCCAGAAGAGTCCCGGGCTGCCCACGAGGGTGGGGGGCGCGCCCGACCCCTAGGCGCGCCCCCTATCTCGTGGACGGCTCAGAGACCCCCCCCCCTGACGTGAGACCTATGCCAACAATTCCTATAAGTACAGAAACCTCTATAAAATAACCGAGATCGGGAGTTCCGACGCCGCAAGCCTCTATAGCCACCAAAAACCAATCGAGACCCTATTCCGGCACCCTGCCGGAGGGGAGATCCCTCACCGGTGGCCATCTTCATCATACCGACGCTCTCCATGACAAAAAGGGAGTAGTTCACCCTCGGGGCTGAGGGTATGTACCAGCAGGTATGTGTTTGATCTCTCTCTCTCTCTCTCTCTCTCGTGTTCTTGATTCAGCGCGATCTTGATGTATCACGAGCTTTGCTATTTTAGTTGGATCTTATGATGTTTCTCCCCCTCTACTCTCTTGTAATGGATTGAGTTTTCCCTTTGAAGTTATCTTATCCGATTGAGTCTTTAAGGATTTGAGAACACTTGATGTATGTCTTGCATGTGCTTATCGGTGGTGACAATGGGATATTCACGTGATCTACTTGATGTATGTTATGGTGATCAACTTGCGGGTTCAGTGACCTTGTGAACTTATGCATAGGGGTTGGCACACGTTTTCGTCTTGACTCTCCGGTAGAAACTTTGGGGCACTCTTTGAAGTACTTTGTGTTGGTTTGAATAGATGAATCTGAGATTGTGTGATGCATATCGTATAATCATACCCATGGATACTTGAGGTGACATTGGAGTATCTAGGTTACATTAGGGTTTTGGTTGATTTGTATCTTAAGGTGTTATTCTAGTACGAACTCTAGTATAGATCGAACGGAAAGAATAACTTCGTGTTATTTTACTACGGACTCTTGAATAGATCGATCATAAAGAATAACTTTGAGGTGGTTTCGTACCTACAATAATCTCTTCGTTTGTTCTCCGCTATTAGTGACTTTGGAGTGACTCTTTGTTGCATGTTGAGGTATTGTTATATGATCTAATTATGTTATCATTGTTGAGAGATTTGCACTAGTGAAAGTATGAACCCCAGGCCTTGTTTCCTAGCATTGCAATACCGTTTACGCTCACTTTTACCACTTTCTACCTTGCTGTTTTAATATTTTTAGATTACAAAACCTATATCTACCACCCATATTGCACTTGTGTCACCATCTCTTCGTCGAACTACTGCGCCAATACAATTTACCATTGTATTGGGTGTGTTGGGGACACAAGAGACTCTTTGTTATTTGGTTGCAGGGTTGCTTGAGAGAGACCATCTTCATCCTACGCCTCCCACGGATTGATAAACCTTAGGTCATCCACTTGAGGGAAATTTTCTACTGTCCTACAAACCTCTGCACTTGGAGGCCCAACAACGTCTACAAGAAGAAGGTTGTGTAGTAGACATCAAGCTCTTTTCTGGCGCCGTTGTCGGGGAGGTGAGTGCTTGAAGGTATATCTTTAGATCTTGCTATCGAATATTTTTTCTCTTGTTTTATCACTAGTTTAGTATATAAAAGAAAACGACAAAAAAATGGAATTGAGGGTGCCTCATATGCTTCATATTTTTAATGTCTTTCGTGAAAATAAGGATTCCGATAATTGTGCTCAATTGCTAGAGGAAGAATGCATTAAAATGTTTGGCACTAAATTTCTGAATGATGAGCATGATTGCAATGTTGTTAGTATGATCTCTTTGAATATCCATGATGCTAATGATATGCAAAGCCACAAGCTTGGGGAAGCTATGTTTGACGAAGATGATATTTTTTGTTCCCCAAGTTTTGATGAGCAAATTTATTATGATGAAAGCATACCTCTTATTTCTGATGAGTATATTGATGAAAGTGGATTTGGAGAGGTCATGACTTTATTTAGTGATGAATCCACTATTTCGGAAGAGGTTCCAATTGATTATGTGAACAAAGTTGCTATCTATGATGATTTTTGTGATTACTTGTATGCTATTAAGAATAATGATAACCATGAAACTTGTCATCATGATTTTAGTTTTCAATTGGATTATGCCTCACATGATAATTATTTTGTTGAGTTTGCTCCCACTACTATTCATGAGAAAAAATTTGCTTATGTGGAGAGTAGTAAATTTTCTATGCTTGTAGATCATGAAAAGAATGCTTTATGTGATGGTTATATTGTTGAATTCATTCATGATGCTACTGAAAATTATTATGAGGGAGGAATTTATGCTTGTAGGAATTGCAATAATATCAAGTTTCCTCTCTATGTGTTGAAAATCTTGAAGCTATGCTTGTTTTACCTTCCTATGCTAGTTGCTTCTTGTTCCCATAAGTTGTTTGCTCACAAAATCCCTATGCAATAGGAAGTGGGTTAGGCTTAAATGTGCTAGTCATATGCTTCATGATGCCCCCGTTATGTTTCAATTCTTATCTTTTATGTGAGCATCATTGTCATCATCATGCCTAGCTAGGGGCGTTAAACGTTAGCGCTTGTTGGGAGACAACCCAATATTTATCCTTACTGTTTTTGTGTGTCCACATGATTATGATACTGTAGTAATCATGTTTTATAGATTTTGTTTCAATAAAGTGCCAAGTAAGACCTTTAGGATAGCTTACGGTGATAGTTGTGTTGATCCTGCTGAAAATCAGAAACTTTTGCGCCCAGTAAATTAGTTTTGATAATTCACAGAGACAAGCTTTTGATCCTATTATTTTTTCTCTGGATTGGTACACAAATTTCTCAGGTTTTCCTAATTTGGGAGGATTTGTGGAGTTACAGAAGTATTCGAGAGTTACAGATTACTAAAGACTGTTCTGTTTTTGATACATTCTGTTTTCTATGTGTTGTTTGCTTATTTTGATGAATCTATGAGTAATATCGGAGTGTATGAACCATAGAGAAGTTGGAAAACAGTAGATATTACACCAATATTAATTTAGAATGAGTTTATAACAGTACCTAAGTGGTGATTTATTTTCTTAGACTAACGGAGCTTACGAGTTTTCTGTTAAGTTTTGTGTTGTGAAGTTTTCAAGTTTTGGGTAGAGATTCGATGGACTATGGAATAAGGAGTGGAAAGAGCCTAAGCTTGGGGATGCCCAAGGCACCCAAGGTAAAATTCAAGGACAACCAAAAGCCTAAGCTTGGGGATGCCCCGGAAGGCATCCCCTCTTTCGTCTGTGTCCATCGGTAACTTTACTTAATGCTATATTTTTATTCACCACATGATATGTGTTTTTCTTGGAGCGTCTTCTATGATTTGAGTCTTTGCTTTTTTAGTTTACCACAATCATACTTTTTGTACACACCTTTTGGGAGAGACACACATGAATCGGAATTTATTAGAATACTCTATGTGCATTACTTATATCTTTTGAGGTAGATAATTTTGCTCTAGTACTTCACTTATATGTTTTTAGAGCAGCATGGTGGTTTTATTTTATAGAAATTATTGATCTCTCATGCTTCACTTATATTATTTTGAGAGTCCTTAAGAACAGCATGGTAATTGCTTTGGTTAAAATTTTAGTCCTAAAGTGATGAGCATCCAAGATAGGTATAATAAAAACTTTCATATAAAGTGCATGAATACTAAGAGAAGTTTGATTCCTTATGATTGTTTTGAGATATGAAGATGGTGATATTAGAGTCATGCTAGTTAGTAGTTGTGAATTTGAGAGATACTTGTGTTAAAGTTTGTGATTCCCATAGCATGCACGTAAGGTGAACCGTTATGTGATGAAGTTGGAGCATGATTTATTTATTGATCGTCTTCCTTATGTGTGGACAACGGGATCGCGTGATGGTTAACTCCTACCAACCCTTCCCCTAGGAGCATGCGTGTAGTACTTTGTTTTGATAACTTGTATTTTTTTGCAATAAGTATGTGAGTTCTTTATGACTAATTTTGAGTCCATGGATTATATGCACTCTCACCCTTCCACCATTCCTAGCCTCTCTTGTACCGCGCAACTTTCGACGGTACCATACACCCACCATATACCTTCCTCAAAACAGCCACCATACCTACCTATTATGGCATTTCCATAGCCATTACGAGATATATTTCCATGCAACTTTCCACCGTTATGTTTATTATGACACGCTCCACCATTGTCATATTGCTTTGTATGATCACGTAGTTGACATCATAATTGTGGCAAAGCCACCATTCATATTTCTTTCATACATGTCACTCTTGATTCATTATCCCGGTACACCGCCGGAGGCATCCACATAGAGTCATATGTTGTTCTAAGATTCTTGAGTTGTAAGTAGATAAAAGTTTGATGATCTTCATCATTGGAGTATTGTCCCATGTGAGGAAAGGATGATGGAAGCAGTGATTCCCTCACAAGTTGGGATGAGTCTCCGGACTTTATGAAAAATAAAACAGGCGAAAGAAGCCCAAATAAAAAAAAGGCCAAAGAAGCCCACCAAAAAAAGAAAAAAAAATGAGAGAAAAAGAGAGAAGGGACAATGTTACTATCCTTTACCACACTTGTGCTTCAAAGTAGCACCATGATCTTCATGATAGAGAGTCTCCTATGTTGTCACCTTCATATACTAGTGGGTATTTTTCATTATAGAACTTGGATTGTATATTCCAATGATGGGCTTCCTCAAAATGCCTTAGGTCTTCATGAGCAAGCAAGCTGGATGCACACCCACTTAGTTTCTTTTGTTGAGCGTTCATACATTTATAGCTCTAGTGCATCCGTTGCATGACAATCCCTACTCACTCACATTGATATCTATTAATGGGCATCTCCATAGCCCGTTGATATGCCTAGTTAATGTGAGACTATCTCCTTCTTTTTGTCTTCTCCACAACCATCACTCTATTCCACCTATAGTGTTATGTCCATGGCTCACGCTCATGTATTGCGTGAAAGTTGAAAAAGTTTGAAAATTCTAAAGTATGAAACAATTGCTTGGCTGAAACCGGGGTTGTGCATGATTTGAATATTTTGTGTGACGAAGATGGAGCATAGCCAAACTATATGATTTTGTAGGGATGAACTTGCTTTGGCCATGTTATTTTCAGAAGACATGATTACTTTGTTAGTATGCTTGAAGTATTTTTTTTTATATCAATATTAAACTTTTTTTTTGAATCTTATGGATCTGAATATTCTTGCCACAATAAAGAGAATTGCATGGATAAATATGTTAGGTAGCATTCCACATCAAAAATTCTGTTTTTATCATTTACCTACTTGAGGACGAGCAGGAATTAAGCTTGCGGATGCTTGATACGTCTCCAACGCATCTATAATTTTTTATTGTTCCATGCTATTATATTATCCATCTAGGATGTTTTATATGCATTTATATGCTATTTTATATGATTTTTGGGACTAACCTATTAACCTAGAGCCCAGTGCCAATGTCTGTTTTTCCTTGTTTTTGAGTTTTACAGAAAAAGAATACCAAATGGAGTCCAATTGACGTGCCAATTTTTGATGATTTTTTATGGACCAAAAGAAGCCCCCAGAGTAAAAGAGTTGGGCCAGAAGAGTCCCGGGCTGCCCACGAGGGTGGGGGAGCGCCCACCCCCTGGGCGCCCCCTATCTCATGGACGGCTCGAAGACCCCCTACGTGAGACCTACGCCAAAAATTCCTATAAATACAGAAACCTCTAGAAAATAACCGAGATCGGGAGTTCCGACACTGCAAGCCTCTGTAGCCACCAAAAACCAATCGGGACCCTGTTCTGGCACCCTGCTGGAGGGGGGATCCCTCACCGGTGGCCATCTTCATCATCCCGGCGCTCTCCATGACGAGGAGGGAGTAGTTCACCCTCGGGGCTGAGGGTATGTACCAGTAGGTATGTGTTTGATCTCTCTCTCTCTCCCTCTCTCTCTCTCGTGTTCTTGATTCGACACGATCTTGATGTATCATGAGCTTTGCTATTATAGTTAGATCTTATGATGTTTCTCCCCCTCTACTCTCTTGTAATGGATTGAGTTTTCCCTTTGAAGTTATCTTATCGGATTGAGTCTTTAAGGATTTGAGAACACTTGATGTATGTCTTGCATGTGCTTATCTGTGGTGATAATGGGATATTCACGTGATCTACTTGATGTATGTTTTGGTGATCAACTTGCGGGTTCAGTGACCTTGTGAACTTATGCATAGGGGTTGGCACACGTTTTCGTCTTGACTCTCCGGTAGAAACTTTGGGGCACTCTTTGAAGTACTTAGTGTTGGTTTGAATACATGAATCTGAGATTGTGTGATGCATATCGTATAATCATACCCATGGATACTTGAGGTGACATTGGAGTATCTAGGTGACATTAGGGTTTTGGTTGATTTATATCTTAAGGTGTTATTCTAGTACGAACTCTAGGATAGATCGAACGGAAAGAATAGCTTCGTGTTATTTTACTATGGACTCTTGAATAGATCGACCAGAAAGAATAACTTTGAGGTGGTTTCGTACCCTACAATAATCTCTTCATTTGTTCTCCTCTATTAGTGACTTTGGAGTGACTCTTTGTTCCATGTTGAGGGATTGTTATATGATCTAATTATGTTATCATTGTTGAGAGAATTTGCACTAGTGAAAGTATGAACCCTAGGCCTTGTTTCCTAGCATTGCAATACCGTTTACACTCACTTTTACCACTTTCTACCTTGCTGTTTTAATATTTTCAGATTACAAAAACTTATATCTACCATCCATATTGCACTTGTATCACCATCTCTTCGCCGAGCTAGTGCACATATACAATTTACCATTGTATTGGGTGTGTTGGGGACACAAGAGACTCTTTTTTATTTGGTTGCAGGGTTGCTTGAGAGAGACCATCTTCATCCTACGTCTCCCACGGATTGATAAACCTTAGGTCATCCACTTGAGGGAAATTTGCTGCTGTCCTACAAACCTCAACACTTGGAGGCCCAACACCGTCTACAAGAAGAAGGTTGTGTAATAGACATCAAATGCTGGCAGTGGTTGAACATCACTTGGGCTGCTGGTGGAACTAGGTTGGATCTAGTTGAACATATGAAGACACATCATCCTCGTAAAATGATCATGGAGATCTTCCTGATAGCAGCTTGGAGTCTCTGGAAGGAGCGCAACAATAACTACTTTAGACACGTCACGCCTTCCGAGGCTTCTTGGTTTGGTAGGTTCAAGTGTGACTTTAGTAACATTCAATATATATTGCCAAAACATAAGAGACATGTCGTCTCTTCCCTCTTGCAAAACCTAACTCAGGATACTTAGTGGCTGTACTTCTTAGCCTAGACCCACTCACCCTCATTGTAACTACCACCATGTAACTGTTCCTTTTGCCTTAATATATATGCAGTAGGAGCCTTCCCTACTGTCTCAACCCTAAAAAAACTAGATTATTGACTCTAGTAAACCCTTTGGGTGTTGGTCACATTGCGGTGTGAACTATGGGTGTTAACCACATAACGATGTGAACTATTGGTGTTAAATCACATGGCGATGTGAACTAGATTATGGACTCTAGCGCAAGTGGGAGACTGAACGAAATGTGCCTAGAGGCAATAATAAAGTTGTTATTTTGTATTTCCTTATTTCATGATAAATGTTTATTATTCATGCTAGATTTGTATTAACCGGAAACTTGATACATGTGTGCATAAATAGACAAAATACCTTGTCCCTAGTAAGCCTCTACTAGAATAGCTCGTCGATCAAAGATGGTTAAGTTTCCTAACCATAGACATGTGTTGTCATTTGATAAACGGGATCACATCATTACAAGAATGATGTGATGGGCAAGACCCATCTTTTAGCTTAGCATAATGATCGTTCAGTTTTATTGCTATTGCTTTCTTCATGTCAAATACATATTCCTTCGACTATAAGATTATGCAACTCTAGGATACCGGAGGAATGCCTTTTGTGCTATCAAATGTCACAACGTAACTGGGTGATTAAAGATGCTCTACAGGTATCTCCGAAGGTGTTTGTTGGGTTGGCATAGATAGAGATTAGGATTTGTCACTCCGAGTATCAGAGAGGTATCTCTGAGCCCTCTCGGTAATACACATCATAAGAAGCCTTGCAAGCAAAGTGACTAATGAGCTAGTTGCAAGATGATGTATTACGGTATGAGTAAAGAGACTTGCCGGTAACGAGATTGAACTAGGTATGAAGATACCGACGATCAAATCTCGGGCAAGTAACATACCAATGACAAACGGAATAACATATGTTGTCATAATGGTTCAATCTATAAAGATCTTCGTAGAATATGTGAGAGCCAATATGAGCATGCAGGTCCCGCTATTGGTTATTGACCTGAGAGGTGTCTCGGTCATGTCTACATAGTTCTCGAACCCGTAGGGTCCGTACGCTTAACGTTTGATGACGATTTTGTATTATATGAGTTATGTGATTTGGTGACCAAATGTTGTTTGGAGTCCCGGATGAGATCACAGACATGACGAGGAGTCTCGAAATGGTCGAGAGGTAAAGATTGATATATAGGACGATAGAATTCGGACACGAAAGTGTTCCGGAGGGTACTGGGTACATATCGGGTCACCAGAAGGGGTTCCGGGCACCCCCCCCCCCCCCCCGCGACAATGATATGGGCCTATTAGGCCAAGAGGGGAAGCACATCAGCTAGCAGGGGCTGCTGCGCCCCCCATATGGGCCGAACCAGAGGAGGAAGGAAAGAGGGGAAGAGAGAAGGAAGGGGAGGGATACATCCTCCCCCTTCCTTCCCTCCTTCCTCCCCCCTCCAAAAAATATGGTAAGGGGGCGCCGAATTGGACTAGGCCCCAAGTAGGATTCCTCCTACTCGGGGCGCCTCAAGGCTGCTCCCCTCCCCCTCCCACCTATATATACATGGGTAGGGGGCGCCTAGAACACACAACAATTATTGTTAGCCGTGTGCGGTGGCCCCCTCCACAGTTTACGCCTCCGGTAATATTCTCGTAGTGCTTAGGCGAAGCCCTGCGCAGATCACTTCACCATCACCGTCACCATGCCGTCGAGCTGATGGAATTCATCTACTTCGTCGACACTCTGCTGGATCAAGAGTTCGAGGGACGTCATCGAGCTGAACATCTGTTGAACTCGGAGGTGTTGTACGTTCGGTACTTGATCGTTCGGTACATCAACCACGTTGTCAAACGCTTACACTTACGGTCTACGAGGGTACATAGACACACTCTTCCCCTCTTGTTGCTATGCATCTCCTAGATAGATCTTGCGTGAGCGTAGGGAATTTTGGAAATTGCATATGCTACGTTTCCCAACAGGGGATGGCGGGGCCAACGGCGGCATGACACAGTCGCCGACCATGGAGAGTGCCATTCGCGCCTGGTAAGCCGCCTCATGCTCCTCCTCCTCCTCGCTCTCCCGAAGGACAACCGCCAGCGCCGGCTGGTAGGAGTCTTCCACCTCCCGGTCCTCGTCGCGCATGATGAGGGGTGATACATCTCCAACGTATCTACTTTTCCAAACTCTTTTGCCCTTGTTTTGGACTCTAATTTGCATGATTTGAATGGAACTAACCCAGAATGACGCTGTTTTCAGCAGAATTGCCATGGTGTTATTTTTGTGTAGAAATAAAAGTTCTCGGAATGACCTGAAACTTCACGGAATCGCTTTTTGGAATTAATAAAAAATGCTGGCGAAAGAATCAACAGAAGGGGGTCCATGATACGTCCATTTTGCATCATGTTTTCCTACTGTTATCTATGTTGTTTTATTGTATAGTAATGCTTTCTGGAGTAATTCTAATGCCTTTTCTCCGATAATATGCAAGGTATACACAAAGGGAGAGAATTCCGGCAGCTGGAAATCTGGACCAGAAAAAGCTACGTCAAGCTACCTATTCTGCACAACTCCAAATGAGTTGAAACTTCATGAGGATTTTTATGGAATATTTAATATATATTGGAGTAAATAGGTATCAGAGGGGGGCCACCAGGTGGGCACAACCCACCCGGGCGCGCTAGGAGGCCCAGGCGCGCCCTGGTGGGTGCTGCCACCCTCGGCCCACCTCCAGTGCCTGTCTTCTGGTATATAAGTCATTTTGGCCTAAAATAATTAAGGAGAGAACTTTTGGGACGAAGCGCCGCTGCCTCGAGGCGGAACTTGTGCAGGAGCACTTTTGCCCTCCGGCGGAGTGATTCCGCTAGGGGAACTTCCCTCCCGGAGGGGGAAATCATCGTCATCATCATCACCAACAACTCTCCCATCTTGGGGAGAGCTATATATCTTCATCAAAATCTTCAACAACACCAACTCCTCTCAAACCCTAGTTCATCTCTTGTGTTCAATCTTTGTATTGGAATTATAGATTGGTGCTTGTGGGTGACTAGTAGTGTTGATTACATCTTGTAGTTGATTACTATATGGTTTATTTGGTGGAAGATTATATGTTCAGATCCATTATGTTATTTAATACCCCTCTGATCTTGAGCATGATTATCATTTGTGAGTAGTTACTTTTGTTCTTGAGGTCATGGGAGAAATCATGTGAACTTGATATGTGTTCGATATTTTGATGATATGTATGTTGTGGTTCCCTTAGTGGTGTCACGTGAATGTAGACTACATGACACTTCACCATATTTGGGCCTAAGGGAATGCATTGTGGAGTAGTTATTAAATGATGGGTTGCGAGAGTGACAGAAGCTTAAACCTCAGTTTATGCGCTATTCCGTAAGGGACCGATTGGATCCAAAAGTTTAATGCTATGGTTAGAATTTATTCTTAATACTTTTCTCGTAGTTGCGGATGCTTGCAAGAGGGTTAATAATAAGTAGGAGGTTTTTTCAAGTAAGAATAGCACCTAAGCGGCGGTCCACCCACATACCAAATTATCAAAGTAGCGAACACGAATTAAGCCAACATGATGAAAGTGACTACATAAAATTCCCGTGTACCCTCAAGGACACTTTGCTTATCATAAGAGACCGTTTTGGCCTGTCCTTTGCCTCAAAAGAATTGTGCTACCTTGTTGCACTTTTGTTACTACTTTTGTTACTTGCTCATTACAAATTATCTTGTTATCAAACTACTCCGCTACTTACAACCTTACAATTTTAGCACTTGTAGACATTACCTTGCTGAAAACCACTTGTCATTTCCTCCTGCTACTTGTTGGGTTCGACACTCTTACTTATCTAAAAGGCTACAATTGTCCCCATATACTTGTGGGTCATCAAGGCTATTTTCTGGAGCCGTTGTCGGGCTGTGAAGCACTCTTGGTAAGGAAACATTATTACTATGTGCTGAAATTTATTGTCACTTGCTACTATGGAAAACAATCCTTTGAGGGGTTTGTTCGGGGTATCTTTACCTCGACCGAAACCACAATTAGTTGCCCCTCAACCAACTGCACCTACTGAAAATATTGAATATGAAATTCCTTCGGGTATGGTAGAACAACTACTAGCTAATCCTTATGTAGGATATGGAACCGAACATCCTGATATGCACTTGATATATGTTGATGAAATTTGTGGATTGTTTAAGCTTGCAGGTTCGCCCGGAGATGAAGCTAAGAAGAAGTTTTCCCTTTATCTTTGAAGGGAAAAGCATTGACATGGTATAGGATATGCGATGCTATTGGATCTTGGAACAGGAATCGGATGAAATTGGAATTCCATCAAAAAATTTATCCTATGCGTCTAGTTCATCGTGATCAGGATTATATAGGTCGGGGAAAATACACCTATGGGATCACGTGGATCCCTTCTATAGTTGGCAGGGAGAGAGGGGTGCGCAAAGAGCAGGTACAGCAATCAACACGATGGATTTTTACCCAGGTTCGGCCACTAAGAAGCGTAAAACCCTAGTCCTGCTTTGAGTGTATATCTAATGTTCTTGGACTTCGACTAGTTGCTATGCATCCCCAGTGCAAAAAGTTCGAATCCTTCTCCAGTACGCCTTGGGCCTCCTTTGATACTAAGGGGCTACCACAGTGGCGAATAGGCACACATGAGGTGTAAAGCGGCTACAGTGTCCGTGCTTATCATTGATGCTATAAGACAAACGCATTAAATGCGCTGCTTACGTGCCCCCCTAACTTTATCGGGGACGGAAACAGAACCCGTCCCGTCTGTCGCCGCCTCACCCCGTCTTGACACGCATCCAGGATGACGCAACATGCAGCGCCAAGCTGACTGGCTAGCCGCTGCACTAGAGCGGTGGCAGGATCTTCACGAAGATCCGCATGCCACCACGCAGGTGCTTGCCTAGTTGGTAGGCTGGTCGCTGTGCTGGAATGGTCGCAGGGCGGCGGAACCTTGTCGTGCACGAGCCTCGCTATGGCTTTGCAGTCGTCCCCGGCAAGGGTCTTGCCGGGGCCTCACGGTCGTCCCCGGCAAGAGCCTTGTCGGTGATTTCGTGTTCCGGTCTTCACGAAGATCTGCATGCCACCAGTCTTCACAAAGTCTGCATGCTGCTATGCATGTGCCCCTGAGTCTTAGTCTTGATGTTGTCGATGGTGTCAGGGCTCTCAACCTCGAGGGTGGTGCTCCTGTTAGTGCTTCGCAAGCTGTCCCGGCAAGGATCTTGCCGGGGGTCTAGCTTGTCTTATGCTCTATGTTTACTGGCTTGGATGCCGCCTTGGTCGTCTTGTATTTTTCCTTTAACTACCCCATCGAGCCTTGCCACAGGTGTGGCTACAACTGCCCGTGCACAAGTAAGGGGTACAAAAGGGCCTAGACTTATGTACATCGACAGGAGCCCCTAGGCCTGGGCCATACACGAGTGTGAAGCGTCGTTGGGCCAGGCCCAAAACAGTGCGCGGGCACGCGTGTTAGGGATTAACTGCTGTAATCTTCTCATCTGTTGCGCTTCCCCATGGTTCGGATTGAGTGCGCGACATGGGGGTCGTGTGTGGAATGGTCGCAGCACGCCTGCGGCACCTTCACATCAAACAGTAAAGAGGCAACCCGTGCCTTCCCCATAAAAGAGGAATCCTCAGGGGTGCTACTCATTTACCCCTCTTGCCTTTCCCAATCTAGGAACCGCTGCCCCCCTTCTTCTTCTTCAAGCCCAAAACCAGAGCCTATGCCTCCGTCCGCCGCCATCGCACCCTCACCGCTCTCGATGCCCCGCCCTCCCCCGGCTGCCATGGCGCCCAAGACGAGCAGGGGCAAGGGAGCGTCCAAGGCGAGCAAGGGGAAGGAGGTTCCGGAGAGTGAATTGGTGAAGCTGCGGAAGAAGTACGTCCTCTTCGCCCTGACGCCCAACACGCTCGCACTCAGGGATTGATACCGGTGCTTGTGGGGGAGAGAGACGTCGGGGCACCCCGCCAATCATGTCATCCCCGCCAATCACTTCTACTGCGGGCTCTGCCCTCCATTTTCGGATTTCTTCAATGACATCATGCACACCTTCAGCTTCCATCTTCTGGATTTCACACCAAACACCGTGGCATGTATGGCCATCTTCGCCCACCTCTGCGAGGCCTTCGCCGGGGTGGTCCCCAACATGGCGCTTTTCTGCCACTACTTTGTCCCCCGCATCCAGCCAGGAGAGGCTCTCTCCGGCTGCGTCACTTGGATCCCGAGGGCCTTGAGCAAGAATACGTACCCAGAGGGGACCCAGAAGGAGAAGTGGGATGAATGGCAGAGCAAGTGGTGCTGGATCATGGAGGAGCCACAGCCATTCTGTATGCCCTGACAGAGAAAATTGGTTCGCAGCAAGAACTGTGGTGACTTTGATGCTCATGACAAGAAGCTCACAATTGCAACCACCAGAATCCATAACCTCAAAGCTGCCGGGCTTACGCTCAAGATGATTGGGGCCGACTTGCTCCGCCGCCGCATTGCCCCTCTGCACAACAAGGGGAGGCCAGCTTGGGAGTTCAAGAACGCGGCAGACATCATGAGGCTACGCCCCGGTCAGAACCACAACTTCATGATGATGCAACATGCATCTCTTTGCCAAAAAAGCTGTTTCAGCTCAAGGCCGACAAGACTGGCAAGGCCGACGAGATCAACAAGATATTCAGGCTGCCAGCGGGGGTGGTCCCCTTATGCAACAACTCCGCCCAGACCTCCGTCATCGCCATGATGCCGGTGTTCGACGCCCATGGCCTTGATCAGACCTGGTCCAAGCCACGCACGGCGCTGGTGCAGGAATTCTTCGACAGCTTGTCGGAGAGGGCTGTCCGGGAAGAGTCGCAGCTTATCCGCGACACCACCGACGAACAGGTGGCGTATGTTGCCAGTAGGGCGGAGGAGGCAACCCTTGCCGCGGAGGCCGACAGCGTCGGCTCTGTGGAGGACGAGGCCGATGAGGAGAAGGAGTTTGCCGAGTGGAAGGAGCCTGCCGGAGAGCACAGCGGCGCAGGCGCCGGGGTTCCTCTTGCTGAAGTGGTAGCCGAAGAGACGGCCGAAGGGACAACCGACGAGGAGGAGCCTCCAGACCAAAGGAGAAGACGTGTCCTTCAGTGGGCTATCTCCGACGAGCCAGTCCAGCAGGCCTCTTTGCATAAAGAGGGTCCCGACAAGGGAGCGGCTGGCAAGGCCGCACAACGGCAAGAGGCCCAGGTGCAACCCGTGCGTCATATGAGGCACACGGCTACGATAGCGAAGGAAGCAGCGACTGCTGCCTCCTCCACGGCCAAGCGGCCCAGGTCTCCATCTCTCCCCTTTCACAGACACCGTACCGGAGGTTGATTTCGACCTCACGTCCTTCAGCCCGAATAGAAAGTGGGGGCCAGAGGGAGAAGATGAGTGAGTATCTCGCCTCTTTCTTCATCTCCGATCCTCTGTTTTGGTCATTTTATCTAACTTGATCTTGTCTTGACTTGTCTCCGCAGTGATGCGGAAATGCTGGCCCAGAGGATGGCGAAGAGAGCCTAGGCCTCGACGAGCGACGAGCCCGCGGCAAGCACCTCAGGTGCACCGGTGACGATCACGATCTGCCTGGATACCAGCCCATGACACAGCCCCCAACCCAGCCCCCAACGTGATTTCGTTACTCATTTTCCGCTGGCGAGTGTCGAGGTGTGCATCTTCACTGCTAACCTTGCTGGGTTCATAGGAGGAGAACGACAACAGGCGGAGCCGCCGAGGGCCACCCCTAACATGCCGCCTCCGTCAACCATGCCGCCCAGGGGGTCCCCGGCAAGGGCTTCCACCGATGAGCCCACACGCATGGAGGAAGGGACGGAGGGAACCATCCCTCCTCAGTTCGTCACAGGTAAGCCGCCTGCTTCCTGGCACTTGCCGTTCTTGCTATATGACTTTCCTTCTTTTTCTTTCTGTTTTGAGCTTCAGCTTTGGTTTCGTCTCATTCTCCTTTTCGGTTTTCAGATCCCCTTTCGACAAACCAGACGGACGTCGAGGGCATCATCAAGGAGACCGCCAAGGATGTTGCCGCTGAAGCCGCCAAAGTCACTGCCGATGAATCCACCAAGGATGTGCACGAAGAGGCCGCCAAGGGACCTGTCGGGAAGGCCAGCAAGGAGACCGGCGACCGTACGGATGACAATTCTTCCGTGGGAGCGCCTGGTGCTACATCGGTTCCGGAGCCCTCAGCTGCCGGGGAGAAGGTGGTTGACGATCAACCATCAACCTCTAAAGCCCCCACCCCGAGCAGATACCTAAAGGTAGGCGATGATCTGTTTGTCAGCATCCAAGGAATGGCAAGCACCGGAGCACCAACCGAAGGGGAGGCTTTTGATGAGGAAATTCTTGCCACTACCGGGCTCCAGGTTGTTGATGAGCCGGGCGCCAGCGGCAGCGGTTCCAAAGAAGACCAGCTCCTCCAAGCCATGAGCATCAACTTCGAGAAGCTTCAGGCTCTTCACCGTGCTCGCAAGGAGAAACTGGGCTCTAGGGTGGCGGTCGTTGACAGGGCAGAGGAAGATTTCCAGGAGCATGTCGTGCAGATGCAGACCTGGTTTGCCGAGGCCCGGTAGGAGCTGAAGGCCAGCCAGGAGCAGCTGAGCGAGCGTTGGAAAGAGATCCTCCTGAAGCAGTGTGACATCGAGAAGGCCCAGGAGGAGGACGCTGCATAGGCCGCCAAGGACGATGCCAATCTGAGGGAGCGCCGCGTTCTGCTCGACACCCACAAAGAAGACCTTTTCGCCCGTGAAGAGGCACTTGCTGCCAAGCTCTGTAGCAAGGATGAAGAAATCGGAAAACTTGTTACACAGCAGACCCGGGAGTTGGAGCAGAAGCACAAGGACACACTTGACGCTCTGGCCCTAGATCATGCCGGCAAGTTGAAGGAGGCCGTCGACAGCGCTGAGGCCGCGGAGGCCGCCAAGAATGAGCTGGCAGGCAAGGTGGATAAGCTGGAGGAGCAGAGAAAGGAGGTCTCGACGCTGAAGAACAACAGAGACAAAACTGTCCACACCTTGGCGGAGCTGCAGGTCACCATATCTGATAAAACCAAACTGCTCTCCGAAGCCAATGACTCCATTGCCTATATGAAGATGAAGCTGACCACCTTGGAGGAGACCCTTAAGGACAGCAGGGCCCGTGAAAAGGCCCTGTCCAAGGACCTCCAGAGTTAGAAGCTACTACCGACACCCACAACGACTATGTGCACGGCGTGAAGATCTGGACCGAGCGCCTCATTGATGTTGTGGAGAGGCTCACCATGTAACTGTCTGTCATGGGCATGCCGAGCTTAAAGTTCTCCTAGGACGAGAGGGTGACTCAAAGTGTTAGGCCGACCCTTTTCTTTGAGTGCGTCCTTGACGCCTTGACGCGGCTCCACTCCAACCGAGCAACCATCTGGCCAATCTTGATAACCCGCAAGTATACGGGATCAATTGTAGCCTCTTTCGATAAGTAAGAGTGTCGAACCCAACAAGGAGCTAAAGGTAGAACAAATATTCCCTCAAGTTCTATCGACCACTGATACAACTCTACGCACGCTTGACGTTTGCTTTACCTATAACAAGTATGAAACTAGAAGTACTTTGTAGATGTGATAGGATAGGTTTGCAAGATAATAAAGAGCATGTAAATAAAAAGTAGGGGCTGTTTAGATAAAGAAGCAATAAAGTAAATATAGCGACTGTGGAAAAGTGGTGGTAGGAGTTGTGAAATTGTCCCTAAGCAATTGACTATTTTACTAGACCGATAATCACTATTAAAATTCTATTTGAGGGAGGGCATAAGCTAACATACTTTCTCTTCTTGGATCATATGCACTTATGATTGGAACTCTAGCAAGCATCCGCAACTACTAAAGATCATTAAGGTAAAACCCAACCATAGCATTAAAGTATCAAGTCCCCTTTATCCCATACACAAACAACCTACTTACTCGGGTCTGTGCTTCTGTCACTCATGCCACCCACCATAAGCAAATCATGAACATATTGCAAACCCTACAACGGGAATCCCTCACGCTTGCGCGACACGGAAGGCACAATAGGACAGCACCAATAATAAAACATGCAATTCAAACCAATCATAGCAATTCATCAATCACCGGTTGGACAATGAAAATCTACTCAAACATCATAGGATGGCAACACATAATTGGATAATTATATGAAGCATAAAGCACCATGTTCAAGTAGAGGGTACAGCGGGTTGCGGGAAAGTGGACGCTGAATATAGATGGGGGAAGGTGATGGAGATGTTGGTGAAGATAGCGGAGGTGTTGGTGTAGATCGCGGTGATAATGATGGCCCCCGGCAGCGCTCCGGCGCCACCGGAAGCAAAGGGGAGAGAGCCCCCCTTCTTCTTCTTATTCCTTGACCTTCTCCCTAGATGGGAGAAGGGTTTCCCATCTGGTCCTTGGCTCCCATGGCGTGGGAGGGGCAAGAGCCCCTCCGAGATTGGATCTGTCTCTCTCTGTTTCTCCGTTCTCAGATTATGCACCTTCATCGTTTCTTTTATATTCGGAGATCCGTAACTCCGATTGGGGTGAATCTTTCGCCCAGATCTTTCTCATAAAATTAGCTTTCTTGCGGCAACAGAAGAGCGTCAACCGCCTTACGGGGGCCCAGGAGAGTCCATGGCGCGCCTGCCTCCCTGGGGCGCGCCCCTATCTCCTGGCCCCCTCGGGCACCGTCTCGCGTTGATTTTACTTCCCAAAAATCACAAATATTAATAAATAATTCTTTGTCCGTTTTTATCCCGTTTGGACTCCGTTTGATATGGGGTTTCTGCAAAACATAAAACATGCAACAGACAGGAACTGACACTGGGCACTGGATCAATATGTTAGTCCCCAAAAATAGTATAAAAAGTTGCCAAAAGTATATGAAAGTTTTAGAATATTGGCATGGAACAATCAAAAATTATATATACGATGGAGACGTATCAGCATCCGCAAGCTTAATTCCTACTCGTCCTCGAGTAGGTAAATGATAAAAAGATAATTTTTGATGTGGAATGCTACCTAGCATAATCTTGATCATATGTCTAATCATGGCATGAATATTAAGACATGAGTGATTCAAAGCAATAGTCTATCATTTGACATAAAAACAATAATACTTCAAGCGCACTAATAAAGCAATCATGTCTTTTCAAAACAACATGGCCAAAGAAAGTTATCCTACAAAATCATATAGTCTGGCTGTTGCTCTATCTTCATCACACAAAGTATTTAATCATGCACAACCCCGATGACAAGCCAAGCAATTGTTTCATACTTTAGTAATCTCAAACTTTTTCAACTTTCACGCAATACATGAGCGTGAGCCATGGACATAGCACTATAGGTGGAATAGAATGGTGGTTGTGGAGAAGACAAAAAAGGAGAAGAAAGTCTCACATCAACTAGGCGTATCAACGGGCTATGGAGATGCCCATCAATAGATATCAATGTGAGTGAGTAGGGATTGCCATGCAACAGATGCACTAAGAGCTATAAGTGTATGAAAGCTCAAACTGAAACTAAGTGGGTGTGCATACAACTTGCTTGCTCATGAAGACCTCGGGCATTTGAGGAAGCCCATCATCGGAATATACAAGCCAAGTTCTATAATGAAAATTCCCACTAGTATATGAAAGTGAAAGCATAGGATACTCTCTCTATGAAGAACATAGTGCTACTTTGAAGCACAGGTGTGGTAAAAGGATAGTAACATTGCCCCTTCTCTCTTTTTATCTCTCATTTTTTTATTTCTTCTTTTTTTGGTTGCTTCTTTGGCCTCTTTTTTTTATTTGGGCTTCTTTGGCCTCTTTTATTTTTCATAAAGTCCGGAGTCTCATCCCGACGTGTGGGGGAATCATAGTCTCCATCATCCTTTCCTCACTGGGGCAATTCTCTAATGATGATCATCACACTTTTATTTACTTACAACTCAATATTACAACTCGATATCTAGAACAAGATATGACTCTATATGAATGCCTTCGGCGGTGTACCGGGATGTGCAATGATCTAGCGTAGCGATGACATCAAAAAAACGGACAAGCCACAAAAACATCATGCTAGCTATCTTACGATCATGCAAAGCAATACAATGAATGCTCAAGTCATGTATATGATGATGATGGAAGTTGCATGGCAATATATCTCGGAATGGCTATGGAAATGCCATGATAGGTAGGTATTGTGGCTGTTTTGAGGAAGATATAAGGAGGCTTATGTGTGATAGAGCGTATCGTATCATGGGGTTTGGATGTACCGGCAAAGTTTGCACCAACTCTCGAGGTGAGAAAGGGCAATGCACGGTACTGAAGAGGCTAGCAATGATGGAAGGGTGAGAGTGCGTATAATCCATGGACTCAACATTAGTCATAAAGAACTCACATACTTATTGCAAAAATTTGTTAGCCCTTGAAACAAAGTACTACGCATATGCTCCTAGGGGGATAGATTGGTAGGAAAAGACCATCGCTCGTCCCCGACCGCCACTCATAAGGAAGACAATCAATAAATAAAATTGTGCTCCAACTTCATCACAAAGCAGTTCACCATACGTGCATGCTACAGGAATCACAAACCTCAACACAAGTATTTATACTAATCCACAGTTGCCCACTAGCATGACTCTAATATCACCACCTTTATATCACAAAACTATTGCAAGGAATCAAACATATCATATTTAGTGATCTACAAGTTTATGTAGGATTTTATGACTAACCATGTGATTGACCAATTCTTGTCATCTCTCTAAATTGATATAAGTGAAGCAAGAGAGTTTAATTCTTTCTACAAAAGATATGCCCATGCTCTAACAAATATAAGTGAAGCAAAAGAGCATTCTACAAACGGCGGTTTTCTATGTGAAGAGAAACAGGCAATCCAGACTTCAAATGATATAAGTGAAGCACATGAAGCATTCTATAAAGCCATACTCAAAAGATTTAAGTGAAGTGCAATGAGCATTCTATAAATCAACCAAGGTCTATCTCATACCAGCATGCTGCATAAAATAAAAATGAAAACTAAATGCAAAAGACGCTCCAAGACTTGCACATATCGCATGAACGAAACAAATCCGAAAACATACCGATACTTCTCGAAGAAAGAGGGGATGCCTTCCGGGGCATCCCCAAGCTTAGACGCTTGAGTCTCCTTGAATATTTACTTGGGGTGCCTCGGGCATCCCCAAGCTTGAGCTCTTGCCTCTCTTCCTTTTCCTCATATCGAGACCTCCTCGATTAGACACTTCATCCACACAAAACTTCAACAGAAAACTCGGTAAGATCCGTTAGTATAATAAAGCAAATCACCACTCTAAGTGCTGCTGCAAACCAATTCATATTTTGTTTTTGCATTGTGTCTACTGTAAAATAACTTTTCCATGGCTTAATCTACTAATATAAATTGATAGATTCATCAAAACAAGCAAACTATGCATCAAAAACAGTATCTGTCAAAAAACAGAACAATCTGTAGCAATCTGAACATTCACCATACTTATGGTACCCCAAAAATTCTACAAAAAATAGGAAAAATAAACAATTTGTACAGAAAGACAGTGCAAAAAGAATCAGAACCATTTGACGTCCAGGTAAAAATGTAAAATCACTCACTACAGCCAAAGTTTATGTCCTGCACCGCACAAACCAACAAGCATTGTAAACATCCTAAAGGTGAACCTTGGCACATTATTTTTATAATACAATGGAATTGTACAAGGGGATAATTATTTTTGATTAAAAGTTTCTATAATTAAGATTCACAAAGTTTCCGTGAGCATGAACAAAGTTCAAGGAGCTCTCCCACTTCAACGTTGTCTTTCTCACTTTCACTTTCCTTTTTGAAAAGGTTTTGGGTTCCCCTCTTTATTTTTTTGTTTTTAGACTATATAAAAGCACTCAACAGAAAGAAATGACTCTCTAAAACTTCCGGGTTGTCTCCCTGACAGCGCTTTCTTTAAAGCCATTAAGCTAGGCATATAGTGCTCAAGTAATGAATCCATCCGGATCCCAAGGTATATCAAAGCCAATTTTAATTAACAATGATTTGTGATTTAATAGTGAGCACGAAGTAACATAAATCATGTAACAACGAAGTCTAACTCTCTTCCTATGCATCGGCATGTCATAAAAGAACAATTCATGCACACATAGTAAAGGACAATGCATAGTATAAACAATTTCTTGCAATTTTATCATATTGGAAACATAGAGAGGTGGAGATATAGTTCCTCTCTCATAATAATTGCAAGTAGGAGCAGCAAGCACATGCATATTATATCTATAAAAATTATCATGTGCCACGGTAAAAGGCAACCCATCAATATAATCCTTAATAAGCACAAACTTCTCCGATGTAGTGTAGTAGGGAGAAATCACAAAGATAATAGGACTATCATGCGTGGGTGCAATAGCAACAATTTCATGTTTAACATATGGAACTATAGCAAGTTCATATCCATAAGCATAATTCATATTGGCATCTTGGCCACAAGCATAGAAAGCATCGTCAAAAAGGGATATTTCAAGAGAATCAACGGGATCATAACAATCACCATAGCAATCATCATAGCAATCATTCTTCGGTAAGCACGAAGGGAAATTAAACAATGTATGAGTTGAAGAGTTACTCTCATTAGAAGGTGGGCATGGGTAGCTAATCCGCTCTTCCTCCTTTTGTTCTTCGCTCTCCTCGTCATCTTTTTCATCCAATGAGCTCACAGTTTCATCAATTTCTTCTTCCATAGCTTCCTGCAAAATATTAGTCTCTTCTTGGACAGCGGAGACTTTCTCAATAAATGCATCAATATTGTAATTGTATTCATAATTTTTATAGCAATATCTAAGTATAGCAAAATTTTCAGGTCTATAAACTGAATCGTCAAAAATCATCAAACTCTTTGAACATAGATTCAATCTCATAAGCACCCATAAAAGCAACAAATTCTTCTATTTGTTCCACATCATAGTAATCATATACACCATTAGCATAAGAAACTAAGGTTTTATTAGCATTGAATTTGCATGAAAAGGGAAAGTGTGGAGCCTTCATTCTAGAGCAACAAGTATAATCATATATCAAGCGTAGTTGACAAGCATACCAACATAACATATGAATTTGATCCCATAATAGTTTCCCTTTTTGTGTCAAGCGATAATCCATAAAGTATTCACGTTGATCCAACGTGTCTCCCATAACATAATTGAATGGGGTTTTCTTAGGATTATCAAAGTAGTACATAATATCTTTCACATAACTAGCATCGAGGGTTTTAGGAGGTTCCCCATCTCCATGAGCAGCAAGTACACCTATTTTTTTTAGTATTTCGTGTTCCATATCCATAACTAAAGATAGAGAACAACTTAGAACAGAAAATAAAAATTACTTATATAACATCCCAAATTTTCAATTTGGAATGTTATACAATAGATCATCTTTGCATATCATATTTTATTGCATTTTGGCTAGATCCTAGAAATTTCACGCAACTCAAGGACCCACGGAGAGAGTTGGAGATTTTGTTATTTTCATATTTGAGTTTTCTCACATTCTGAAAATAAGATCATTTGATTTTAATTATTTTATCATCGAATATTTCTTATACAAAAATAAAAGAGAGGGAATAAAATGACTTTCCCAAAATAAAGAAATATTGAGGATTTAATAATAAAATCAAATAAGATTTTATTTCGGAGTTTATCGCTATTTTATTTGAATTTAGAAAAAATGCGTGTTTTTCAAAATTGCATTTAGGCCCAAATAAATGTTCATCTTATCCGGCTTATTTTTAGAGGACGGGGAAAATTTATTTCGGGATTTTTGGAGTCCGTTTAGTATTTCTTTTCTTTCTTTTTCTTCACGTCCGAATATTTAAAAAAAAACGAACCCGACCTCGGGCCGTATTCGGCCAGGACTCCGCCCGGCCGGCCCCTTTAAATAGTGAGCCCCGAGCCGCCCCAGCCCAGCCCACCCCAACGCCATAACCCTAGCCGCCGCCAGCCGCCGCCGCCGCCGCCGCCCGCCGTCGCCTCGCCGGAGCCGACCGCCGCCGCCGCCGCCCGCCGCCGCCTCGCCGGAGGCGACCGCCGCCGCCGCCTTTGACTCGCTGCCGCCGCCGTTGACCCGCCGGAGGTAGTCGCAGCCACCGCCGCGGTTTTCGAGATAAAACCGTCAGTTTTTTGGAACCCTGTTTATTTTTTTATAGATTGGTTTTTTTTCTTGGTTTATTTTATTTAGCGGACGTTCGTCCGTACATTCGTTTTAACTTACGGTTTTCGTTTTTTAGCCGCAGACAGTGAATGTTCATTCATTTGCCTGTTCGTCCGTTTTCTTTTTCTCGGATTTTCCACGATTATTTCCGATCGTGATTTCTGATCCGATTTTCGTTCTAGTATAACTTTTCACTCGTTTATCGTAATCAGGCGATTCAAGTGCCTAGAGTTTCATCTCGAAACCCTCTTTCCATTTAACCAACTCAAACAAGATTTTGCTACTGTAAAATTTGACTTAGGTCCAGATTAGTAATGGAAGCTTGTTTCTTTCGCCGTTTGACTTTCGTTGCTTCGTTTGACTTGATTCTTTTTGCAAACCGGAGTTCTTAAGTTAAACGTTCTGGTTAGATCTCTTATTTGAGTTTTACCCGTGCATTAGATGACTGCTTATTGTATGCTTGTTTGTTTGCGATAGAGTACCCGAAGTGCGCCGCTTGCTACTACGAGTCTCTAGGTTTCGCGGATCATCAACAAGGCAAGTAACACTTTGATCATACCTCTTTACTACCTAGTTTTATTGCATTAGATCAAGCCCTCAAACAATTGCATGATTAGGATCTGTTTAATATGTGGATTTTGGGAAGTAGATGAGGTAGAACCTATTACATGTTTTAATATCAAACCTTTGGGAGTTACTTCTACGTTTGCTTATATCGCTATGCTATGCTAGTAGACGTGGATTGGGTGAGTGTATCCATGACAGATGTGAGATTGTTAATTAATGGTTTACTTAAGGTGGCAACTTAAATTCACATTTGGGTGGATTGAGGCACCTGGGGAACCCAGTGTTGCCTGTATTTTTTTGGAAATCCCGGGGTACCTTGTGATTCTCCTATGGACCGCCACCTAGGCTCAAAGGGATCATGAGATTATTCATGCTAGAAACTTCCATGTGCAGCCACAAGCTACTATGGGCTCTAGCATAGTTGATTAAGTCGTGTGAACTCTTACAGTGGTAGACTAGCAGATGTAGGGGAAAGTAGGTGTAACTGTCTACGCATCGTAAGGTGCAAACGTTTATGAAAGACTATGTCTCGGTCATCCGTTTCTCAAACACCATGTAGTGCAAGAATTAAAATGGAGGAGATCGAGTCTTGCGGGGAAAATTGCACAAACCTCTGAAGAGTGTACAAACTAATCATGGTTAGCTGTGTCCCCGGTTATGGACGTTTTGAGTATCTAGTACTTGGATTATCATGTGAATCTCATCATGTTACTTTAATTTAAATTTGTTGGGTTTTAATGATGATGCTTAATTGGGATTGAGTTGGGTGAACCTTCTCAATGTTTAACAACCACCATGATAGTTAAATAAAATTTATTCCTTTGTTGTAGGGAAAAATTGGCTTTATGCAAAACTGTAACCATAGAGCTTTCCACCAGCCAAATATGCATGTAGTGATAGCATTATTCTGTTCATTACTCTCTATGTGTTACATTGCCAGCATATTCCATGTGCTGACCCGTTTTCGGTCTGCAACGTTCATGTTGCAGACTTTTCAGACAACGAGTAAGGTGCCTTAGGTCGTGATCTTATACTCAGTGATGCCGTTGGAGTTGATGGACTCGCTTATCTTCCAAGCCTTCCGCTGTTATCATTATTAGATGGCCTTAAGCCATATTTATTGTAATAAGTTCTCTTTTGAGACATTCAATGTAATAAGTGTGTGATTGCTACTCTGTTATAAATTCTTCAAGTACTGTACGTGTCAGCATTACCGATCCAGGGATGACACTGATGCACAGAGATCAGACTGTTTGAGGTCTGGTCGCTACAAGATGGTATCAGAGCACACGCTGACTGTAGGACACGACCACTAAGCTAAATCCCTAGGTCACTACTCTCTTCTCATTTCTGACTCCTCCCCTTTTCTAGTCTTTAGGATGGCGGATGCAAGGAACAAGTTGACGCAACCGGATGAAGATACACCCTTTGGGCGCCACTTGAAGGAAGTCACTAGATACCTGAACATCGGAGTGCCAAGCTTCACCGGGACATACATCGCCACTTTACCTGAAGAGGAGCGTTGGATGATTCAAGTTCAAGTTCCAGGAAGGACGTTCATGCCCGTCACTGATCCCATAGAGTTTTCCTTTGATGCACCAACCTGGAGTCTAGGAAAGAGCATGGCAACCCACATCACCATGGGACGCATTGGAGAAGTTTACCACAAGGATCTCAAGGATACTATTTACCAGATTTGTGGGCGCCGAGATAAGCAATGGGAGATGATCAGTACTAGGAAGGATAGATCAATTGCAGCTTTCATCCAGGATCTAAACCAGCACATTCGTCGCCAGGAGAACCAAATGTGCGCAGGCATGATAGATCTGAAGAAGGCATTGACCAAGATCACGGAGCTGGAAGAAGAACTTAAGTCTACACGCGATGGATATGAGGAGGAAATGACGACACTCGTAGAGCAGAATGATGATCTAAAGAAGAAGCTAAAAGTATTCATGGGATTCCCCGCGAGGAGAAGACGATGATTGCACTTGCCTGGAGAGCTACATCATCATCTACGACACCGACTCGAACCCAGACGATAGCGATGATGCCTTTGTTGATGAAGCTGGAGCAGATATCATGGAGTCTTCGACCGATGAATTTTTCTAGTCGACCACCATCAGTAGTAGTATTCCCCCATGTATATAGTATAGTCCGAGCACTTTTGTAACGATAGTTAAACCATTGTATGCCCTTATTTGAATTGATTGAAGTGATATTGATTGCAGTTGTCTCATATGCATAATGGGTAGTGTTTTCCTCTATAGACCTCATTCTATTCTATATTCTCATCTTTTCAAAACCCTCAGATGCCTCCAAGACGTGACAATGGATTTTCTTTCCCACCGGAGCTCACTCAGTTGATCCAGTAGCAGAATGCATTGATGCAGATGCTAGTCCAGAATCGGAATCAGGGGAACAACAAAAACAACAGCAACCCACAACCACCACCACCTGTTGATCACTTAGCCCGTTTCTTGAGGCTGAATCCGCTGGTGTTCTCCAGTAGCACCGAGCCGATAGTTGCAGATGATTGGCTCCATAAGATGGGGAGGGAGTTTACCACTGCGGGATGCACAGATGCGGAGAAGGTTCGTTTTTCCGCACATCAACTTGATGGACCCGCAACATCATGGTGTGAGAATTTCACAGCAACTTATCCCATTGACACTGTCACATGGGACCAGTTTCAGTAGGCTTTCCGTACTGCTCATGTTTCAGCAGGAGCTATGGCCATGAAGAAGTGTGAGTTTCACAACTTGCGCCAAGGAGGACGTACAGTTGGCCAGTATGTGGATGACTTTAGTAAGCTAGCACGTTATGCCCCAGATGACGTTTCTACGGATGCAGCTAAGCAGGAGAAGTTTCTGGAAGGACTTAATGATGAGCTGAGCATGTAGTTGATGGTAGCAACCTTCAACAACTACCAGGAGTTGGTAGACCGAGCTCTCATGATTGAAGGGAAGCAGGAGCAGATTGACAACCGCAAGAGGAAGTATGGACAAGGGAAGTACAATTCTGGAGCACAGCAGAAGCCTCGTTTTACCCCGAACTCGGGAGGACCATTTCAGCATACCCATGGAGGAGGAAGCTCGCACAACCATAGTGGCCCCAAGAATGGTAATGGGAATAGAGAGAGCAACGGCCATTACCGTACCAACCCATCAACCCCAGCCAAGAAGGATCTGAGCCACGTCACTTGCTACAAGTGTCAGAAGACTGGACATTATGCCAATGAATGTCCTGAAGCTAAGAATGGAAATGGCAATGGAAGCTCTGGGAAGAAGCCGAACCCTTTCAACAGGGAACAAGTGAACCACGTTAACGTGGAGGAGGTTGAAGCCCAGCCAGATGCAGTAATAGGTAAGTTTTTGGTTAAGTCATTTACTGCAATCGTTCTTTTTGATACTGGTGCATCGCATTCATACATATCAAGGGGATTTGTGGATAAGTATAAACTGCCCACCAAAGTTCTTAGAACACCTATGTTAGTAAGCTCACCAGGAGCGGAGTATATGGCCAGTCAAGGATGTTTTCAGGTGCCATTAACCATAGGTAGGCTTGTTTTCCCCTCGGATTTAATCATTTTGGAGTCACAAGGTTTGGATGTGATTCTGGGTATGATTGGCTATCGATGTATGGAGGAAACATCGATTGCGCCAGTAAGTCGATTTATCTTACCACCCCAGAAGGAAGAAGGATCAAGTATGTATCCCGGCATGCGCCGAAGAGGACTCAAGTGAATTCCTTATTAGGAGTTGTATAGGAGGAAGTACCAGTAGTGAAGGATTTTCCTGATGTATTTCCAGAAGAGTTGCCAGGCATGCCACCGGACAGAGACATTGTGTTTTTGATTGAGCTTTTGCCAGGCATAGGGCCGATATCTAAGACACCGTACAGGATCCCCACAAAAGATTTGGAGAAAATTAAGAAGCAGATTAAGGAGTTACTGGATAAAGGCTATATTCGCCCAAGTTCTTCACCTTGGGGATTGCTAGTGCTTCTAGTGGAGAAGAAGGATGTATCATTGAGGATGGTTGTTGATTATCGAGGACTGAATGAAGTGACAATCAAGAACAAGTACCCACTGCCGATGATCAATGATCTGTTTGACTAGTTGCAAGGAGCTAAGGTATTTTCCAAGATCGATCTGCGATCATGATACTGCCAGCTGAAGATTCGATAGCAAGATGTACCTAAGACAGCTTTTACCACAAGGTACGGGCTGTATGAGTATACCGTTATGTCATTTGGTCTGACTAACGCACCTGCCTATTTCATGAACATGATGAACAAGGTGTTTATGGAGTTTCTAGATAAGTTCGTCCTGGTGTTCATTGATGATATTTTGGTCTACTCGAAAAATGAAGAGGAGCATAAGGAGCATATGCGTTTGGTACTTGGGAAGCTCAGAGAACATCAGTTATATGCCAAGTTCAGCAAGTGTGAATTTTGGTTGAAGGAAGTTGGATTTCTCGGACATGTTATATCCGGAGAAGGAATACCAGTAGACCCCACCAAAGTTATCATTGTGACAAATTGGGAAGCCCCAACGACAGTTGGAGAGATCCGCAGATTTCTTGGAATCGCAGGATACTACCAGAGGTTCATTGAGAATTTCTCAAAGATCACGAAACCCATGACGAAGTTGTTAAAGAAGGACACCAAGTTCAAATGGACTGAGGAATGTGAGGCTAGTTTTCAGGAGTTGAAGAAATGTTTGGTTACATCACCGGTGTTGATTCTGCGAGATCAGCGCAAGGATTATGAAGTATATTGCGATGCTTCTCGTCGAGGACTTGGAGCAGTGCTTATGCAGGAGGGAAGAGTTGTTTCATATGCCTCATGACAGCTTAAGCCCCATGAGTTGAATTATGCTACACATGATTTGGAGTTAGCAGCCGTAGTGCACGCATTGAAGACATGGAGACTGTAACGCCCCGGATACAACTTTCCATATTCGTAACTCCAACTCTTGCCTTTTCCCGAGATGCAATATGATATTTCCTTCGTGGTTGGGTTTTTGTCTTTCGTTTTGCATTTGTTCATGTCAGGCATTTCATCTCATGGCATCATGTGCATTGCATCCGCATGTTTTCATAAAACTCGCACCCGTTCGTAGTTGCCGCGTTCCCCTTACATCCTTTGACCGTTCTGTGACCAACCACCCCCTTGCACGTGATCGCCTTGTTTCTCTGCACAGCGCACAGACCCCTCGCTCGCATCCGAAACCTCTTCCGAACCCGACCCGCACGGTCATGACCGATGAGTCTGAATCATCCCCCAACATCTCTAAAACATCTCCGTTTTTTTATTTGGACTTTCTTACCTATTTATTCTCGTCCGTTTGATTTCGATCAGAGGGACTAGGTACCCCTAACCTAAACCACTTGCTATATATATAGGTCCAACCCTAGGATCTAGGGATCATGTCCCATCCATCCTCACGCCGCCGCCACTCCACCGAATCCCCCTCAGGATCTCCCTTGCCCGATTCACCCAACTAGCGCTCTCCCTCCTCCTCGTTCCAGATGCCCGAGCCCCCAATCCAAAATTCCTCTCGGCCTCCACCAGCAGTCTCCAACCATCTCCCTCGGTTTCAGCCCCCTCCATCCACCAGCGCCTCCTCTGCTCGATCCCGATGGGGTCACGAGCAGCTCGCCACCGGCTGCAAGCAACAGCACCACCAGGACCCCGTCGCCCCTTTCCTTCTTCTTCTCCTCCGTCCCTCATCCCTCTGGTTCTCTCCCTCGTCTCTCATGCCTCCCCCTCTCTGTACCAGGAATGATCAAGAGAGCACCTGATGCCATGGACGGCCTTCGAGCTCTTCCCCAACGCCTGCCTCCTCACCTCGTCCCCGAACGCCACCACCTGTCGACGGCCTCGTCGGAGCAGCGCCGCCGGATCAGACCAGCTCCTCGCGCCCTGCTTCCCTTCTATCTCCTGATGTTCGTCTTCCCCTACTATTTCTCAAGTCTCTCTCTTTCTCTGACTTGCCACAGCAAGGAACCGCCGCCGCCCTCGCCGTTCCCGCCGGTCTCTACCGCCGTTGCCTCTGCTCGCCTCCTCTGCTTTGCCCTTGCGCGAGGAGGACGACCCAGCACCAAGTTCCTCTTCGACCCCTCCCTACGAACCCCGACGCCACCTCATTCTGTTGCCGCCGGCGACCAGCAGGTCATGTCGCCGTGCCCTGCCTCCTCTTCTTCGCGTTCTGCTTCTTCCCGTCATCTTCTCTCTGCTTCTCTCGCTCAACTCTCTTTGTCGTTCTTTATGTTGTTTTTATTCAGGTAACATCAACCTACTTGGCCTCACCTCTTCTTCGAGCAGCGCCGTCGCTGGAGTTCCTCGTCGCCGGGAATCAGCGCCCCAACCCTCGGACTGCCTGAATCCGCCGCGCCGTTTCGTCTCCGGCCCCTGCCCGTCGGAGTCACGCCTCCCTGTGCCCCGCAGCCCCGCTGCATCGCGCCTCTGCTTCTGTTCTTCAGAAACAAGCGCCCGCCGAGCCTGCTTCCCCCGTGTTGACCGCATCCCTCTGCTTCGTCAGAGCCTCCAGCGCCCTCCAGATCGGGCCCGAGCCAAGGCCCAACTCGCTCGCGCCGCCCCTCAGCCGGCTGCCTTCACTGAACCGGGCCGAAGCCCACTGGGTGAGGCCACACACCCCAGTGCCTCCCTTTTTTTCCTTCTGTTGGGCCTGCTCCAGCCAGTTTTGGCCCACTCTAGTATTTTTTTCAGATCTGCGATTTTAGCATTTATCCCAGGACATTCAGAATTGCAGAAAACCCCTTGCTCTTCATGCATATAAAAAACTCATTAACCGTGCATCGGATTAAAATGATTTAAACATGTAAAATGCTTAGAATTTTGTGTAGATTAATAATATGCCACTTTCATCCATGTTTAAAATGTTTAAAATGATGTTTGTTTAAATTTGCTCAAATGCCATGTTAAAATGATTTATTTCATAACTAAATAACAGTAGCTCGGTTTCAAATAAACTTTATATGTAAATGGGGTGGAAAAATGCCTAGTTTAACATGGTGGACTTTATTTTCCTGTTTAACAACAATAAAATATGTTTTAGGGAAGAACAGTAGCTAATTCAAAATATGCCCATGGGGATTTTCCGGAAATGTTGTTTGTTGTTCCGGCCTCATTTAAACTTGCCTAAATAGTTAGTTTACTTATGTTACACCTCTTGCCATGTTAATCAACATTTAATATTGTTGGGTACCTAAACGAGAGCGAACTAAATAACTCGAATGTGGTGTTTCGTCAATATGTAACTCGTTGCATATTGAGCTCCACATAACTTGTAGTATTGTTTGTTGCATTTTGCCATGCCATGCCTCTTTAAACCGGACATGCATCATACTTGTTTGTGCATCATGCCATGTTTATGCTTGTGTGTTTACCATGTTGTTTTTTTCTTTCTGGTGTTGCTTCTTAGTTCTGGTAATGTTGCGATTGTGAGGATTCGTTCGACTACTCCCGTTCGTCTTCTTCATGGACTCGTTCTTCTTCCTAGCGGGATTTCAGGCAAGATGACCGCTACCCTGGATCTCACTACTATCATTGCTATGCTAGTTGCTTCGTTCTATCGCTTTGCCGCGCTACCTATCTCTTGTTGATCAAGCCTCCCAAACTGCCATGTCAGCCTCTAACCTTTTCACCCTTCCTAGCAAACCGTTGCTTGGCTATGTTACCGCTTTGCTCAGCCCCTCTTATAGCATTGTTAGTTGCAGGTGAAGTTGAAGATTGCTCCATGGTGGACAGGATTATGTTGGGATATCACAATATCTCTTATTTAATTAATGCATCTATATACTTGGTAAAGGGTGGAAGGCTCGGCCTTATGCCTGGTGTTTTGTTCCACTCTTGTCGCCCTAGTTTCCGTCATACCGGTGTTATGTTCCCGGATTTTGTGTTCCTTACGCGGTTGGGTGATTTATGGGACCCCCTTGACAGTTCGCTTTGAATAAAACTCCTCCAGCAATGCCCAACCTTGGTTTTACCATTTGCTTCACCACCACCTACTTTTCCCTTGGGAGTAATTAACCCAAGGGTCATCTTTATTATAGCCCCCCCGGGCCAATGCTTGTCTAAGTGTTGGTTCGAACCAGAGCCACTTGCAGCGCCACCTCGGGGAAACTCGAGGTCTGGTTTTAGTTGTACGTAGTGTTCATCCGGTGTTGCCCTGAGAACGAGATATGTGCAGCTCCTATCGGGATTGTCGGCGCATCGGGCGGTCTTGCTGGTCTTGTTTTACCATTGTCGAAATGGCTTGTAAACCGGGATTCCGAGACTGATCGGGTCTTCCTGGGAGAAGGTATATCCTTCGTTGATTGTGAGAGCTTATCATGGGCTAAGTTGGGACACCCCTGCAGGGTATTATCTTTCGAAAGCCATGCCCGCGGTTATGTGGCAGATGGGAATTTGTTAATGTCCGGTTGTAGATAACTTGACACCAGATCCGAATTAAAACGCATCAACCGCGTGTGTAGCTGTGATGGTCTCTTCTCGGCGGAGTCCGGGAAGTGAACATGGTTTTGGGTTATGTTTGACGTAAGTAGGAGTTCAGGATCACCTCTTGATCATTGCTATCTTGACGACCATTCCGTTTGCTCTCTTCTCGCTCTCTTTTGCGTATGTTAGCCACCATATATGCTTAGTCGCTGCTGCAACCTCACCACTTTACCCCTTCCTTACCCTTTAAGTTTTGCTAGTCTTGATATCCACGGTAATGGGATTGCTGAGTCCTCGTGGCTCACAGATTACTACAACAACAGTTGCAGGTACAGGTTATGCGATGATCATGATGCGAGAGCGATGTTTGCTTGTTTGGAGTTCTCCTTCTGCTTCTTCTTTGATCAGGGGATAGGTTCCAGGTCGGCAGCCTGGGCTAGCAGGGTGGATGTCGTTTGAGCTTCTGTTTGTGTTTCATCCGTAGTCGGATGTTGTTCTCATGTATGATATATTGTTGTATTCATGTGTCATTGGATGTTTTGGAGGTATCCCCACTATTATGTAATGTTGATGTAATGATATCCACCTTGCAAAAGTGTCTTCAAGATGCGCTTCTATCCTTGGTGGGACCTTTGAGTTCCTTTAGGATAGGGTCGCATCTTGGGCGTGACAAGTTGGTATCAGAGCCTCGACCGACCATAGGGGCCCCCTTGTTTATTGGCCGTTGCTGAGTCTAGAAGAAAACTATTTTGAGTCTTAGGATTATATATATCAGAGAGTAGGATTCTTTTTACTCCTCAGCCCCCTTCGTCGCTCTGGTGAGGACTCCTGACGTAGATGTTTTGTCTTTCCTCTCCTCAAATTTCACTAAATTTTTTTTAGGATCACGCGGGTATCTTGGGATCGTTCCGATATTCTTGTGACGAGAATATTGTTCTTGGTGCCTCCTGACATTTAGGGGTTGTGGCAGTGTCCCGGGGAGTTGAGCTCCGAGGTGTTGTCGTCACAATTTTATCGTTGCAATTCTGGAATACCTGAGTTTTGCCGACATCGAAAATCTCTTTTATGCAGTTGTTGGTGAGATAACCTCGACGCCACCCAGTACTGGGGAGTTCGGGAGTATTGCCATAGCTCGTATAACGGATGCTTTTCAAAGGTTGAGGTACACGATTTCCGGAGTTTTCTTGGTTATGTGTTGACGGATGGATACAGCTGGATGTAGGGATTGTTAGTTTGGGTGAGATATATTGCTTCCCCTGTATCCCCAACACCAGATTGCATAACCAGAAAGTTTCGGGAGTTTATAGGTGGGAATTCAAGTAGCTCCTAGAATATCTTTCCGACAGATGCATGATATGGGATTGGATAAATCTTTATCATATGTATTTGTTCCGGCTTATTCTGCAAGCCAAATCCTTTGTTTTGTTTTATTTGTGGTATTCGAGTTGCTTCGAAGTCAAATTTTGAATCCATACCTTTCCTAAACGGTGTTCTCATATTGCTATGTGAATACTAATCCTTTTTGATCATTGAGGTTGTCATGTTAATTCTTTTCCAACCGGTGCGCTTCTCTTCGAGATGATCCCATCATTCTCCCCATCCGCAAGATCAATTCTAAGTTTTCTCAACGGTGTTTGTTTCGTTCATCCCAAGTTGTCTTTGTTTTCCCCACCCTCCCACCCTTTTCTTCAAGGACTCATTTATTTTAATCAAGTATCCATTTATTCATGTGAAGTCACTTCACTCTTTTCAATCAATGTTCTGATCCGGTGATCCCTCGTGAAGATGCTCACGAGCTTCAAGTTCATCACCCTCCGTTCTTTTTTGCTTCTCCGGTGGACCCAATTCAAGATTTCAGTGTTGATCATATTCCTTTCCTCGTGTCAAATGCTTTCTCATGCCGGTGCACCTCTCAATCACTCACCTCTTGCTATTCATTTGTTCCAGAGTGTTGAAGATATCTCAGAAGATTTGTGTTTCCATTCTTAATCCGTTCAAGCCATTTGGAGATTGTTATATCATTCAAGCCATTTAATTCAACCGGTGCAATCTCTCTTTAAAATCCTTCAACGATGGTTCTTTCGAGTGGGCCCTAACCCACAGGTCTTTTCCCAGGATCTTACCTGACTCTTCTAATTTTCCCGGAGCCATTCCCAAATTCATTTCCAAGTTTGACGTAAGAATGAATATCATCAGTCAGCTGTTTTCCAAGATCGATCTCAAAATTATTTTTTCATTGTTGGCTCAACCTCTTTGTTTTTCATTCTCCCGGAGTATCTTAACAATTCATGGTGGTTATCATCATCATTCTCAACATTTGAAGACAGAAGAAGGACTTCTCTTAAATCTTGGTCCATTCTCTTGAATATTCATGGTTCTAGCTTCATAATATCCTCATAATTGTTTTGATTGTGACAATTCTTTTCTTACCATCCGGAGCATTTCATGAGTTGTTTCCATTTCTTTCCTCCGAAGGCAATCATGTCATAATTCTTCATTCTCAGCGTGTAGCTATCTTCTCCAAATCTTACCGGTGCATTGTTCAAATACCCTCTAATCAGTTCATGATCTCTGCGTTCTCATGTATCTAAATTCCCTCAAGTATCTTCATTCATTTTCCAATTCTTCTCGATGAATTGTGCGTTTGCTATGTTCATTTTCAATTCTTACGTTGGTTCGTTCAAGATTTCACTTCCTTCGTTATCATATCAATTCATTCGTTGTCTCCAAATCCCACTGGTGGTTCCATCAATACCTTCTCAAGTTTGCGCTATATCCCTCTTCATCCTTTCTACGAGAATAAGTAATATGCAAAATCCATTGCTTGCCATCAATGTAATTTGATGAAGGAGAAGCATACAATAATTCTTATTCTTATTTCCTCGAGGTGATTCAATTCTTTTCTTCCAGAGATTATTCATGATGAATAAATTCTTGATTACAAGTGATTCATCTTTCTTTCCGGAGTTGGTCATCATATCACATTCTCGGTTCGAGAGGCTTCATATTTCTTCTCGGAGTTCCAAGCTCTCTCAATTATCTCGTCACGAATCTCCATCTCAATTATTGCAAGGCTTCACCTTGTGTTTTCAGCTTCTCTTTCTTTTTTATCATCCTTTTATTACCGGAGTTCTTCATGGAGGCTCAACATGCTGGTTCGTCAAGGATTCTTTTCATTCTTCAATTGTTCTTTAGGATTTCTCTTCAAGTTATGACCCGCCAAGCTACACTCTAAAATAAACATGGTGCTCAACACATGTTTTGTTTTGAGGAGCTCAAGTATTCTTCATCTTGCATTCCAAAGTGCAATTCTTTCTACCTCATCTTTTGAGGTGGTGTTATGTCACTCTTGACAATTTCCTTCATGTTTCATGAGTCACATGTTGTCAAGATTGAGGTACTCTATACCCATTAATCCCTCCATTGGAGTTATCTTGGTAAAGATTTCACCTAAAGCCTTCCCTAAGGAATATTGCTAATTATGGTGCTATCAATGATCCGAGTTTTCTCCTATCCTCTCGGTGAAGAAGTTTTTCATCTCTTTGGTGCTCTCAATCAAATCAATGGTTTCCATTAGTGGCCGGTTGTCACCTCATAGTCTCGAGATGTTTTCCATAAGCCCACAACAAGCTTGTGCTTCTCGTTGTTGATTTTCCAACAACTCCATTTGATTCTTCTTTGCAAGGATGCTTTCCAAGTTCACTTGTGGCAAAAGTTGTCGTTTTCTTCTCCGTCCCTTTATCCCAACGGTCTAACTTCTATTCTTTCGTTACGGAGGCATTGTGATGTTGTGCTCTTCACCCATCACCTCGTTTGGTGAGGATCGTCTTCTTTTTTGGCTTATCCATTTAACCGGAGTGTTGTATCATCTCTTCAATATCTTTTCATCTCATCAAGTTTTCTCCTCTTTTCTACCGGAGTGCTGTCCAAATTCTGTCATTCTTGTTCCTTGGCTATCTCATTATACCGAGGTGGTCATATTCTTTTCGTTCGTGAAGCTCTTATTTCCATGTCTTTCAACATTCAAGTTCTCGTAATACTTCTTGTTCCTCTTTTCTGACGGATTGTTTGCAATCTTGTTCATCTCTGTGGTACTCTTTCTTTTAAATTGCTCAACCTCTCAAGATTCGTGGTTTCACTCGTTCGTCAAAGAAGCAACTTAGTTTACCTCTTATCTTCCTCTTCCTTTTTGTTGGGGAACGTAGCAGAAATTCAAAAAATTTCCTACGTAACACCAAGATCTATCTATGGAGAGACCAGCAACGAGTAGAAAGGGGAGTGCATCTACATACCCTTGTAGATCACTAAGCGGAAGCGTTCAAGTGAATGGGGTTGATGGAGTCGTACTCGTCGTGATTCAAATCACCGATGATCAAGTGCCGAACGCACGGCACCTCCGCGTTCAACACACGTATAGCCCGGTGACGTCTCCCACGCCTTGATCCAGCAAGGAGAGAGGGAGAGGTTGAGGAAGACTCCATCCAACAGCAGCACAACGGCGTGGTGGTGGTGGAGGAGCGTGGCAATCCCACAGGGCTTCGCCAAGCACCATGGGAGAGGAGAAGAACTTGGGAGAGAGGGAGGGGCTGCACCAAAGGCATAAGGTGTGTTTGGGAGGCCCTCCTACCCCACTATATATAGGGATCCCAAGGGGGGGGGGTGCGCCAGCCCCTAGGAGATCCAATCTCCAAGGGGGCGGCGGCCAGGGGAGGAGTCCTCCCCCCCCAAGGCACCTAGGAGGTGCCTTCCCCTGCTGGGACTCTTCCTTTAGGGTTTCCCCAGGCGCATGGGCCTCTTGGGGCTGGTGCCCTTGGCCCATGTAGGCCAAGGCGCACCCCCTACAGCCCATGTGGCCCCCCGGGGCAGGTGGCCCCACCCGGTGGGCCCCCGGGACCCTTCCGGTGGTCCCGGTACAATACCGATGACCCCGAAACATGTCCCGATGGCCGAAACAGGACTTCCTATATATAAATCTTTACCTCCGGACCATTCCGGAACTCCTCGTGACGTCCGGGATCTCATCCGGCACTCCGAACAACATTCGGTAACCACATACAAGCTTCCTTTATAACCCTAGCGTCATCGAACCTTAAGTGTGTAGACCCTACGGGTTCGGGAGACATGCAGACATGACCGAGACGTTCTCCAGTCAATAACCAACAGCGGGATCTGGATACCCATGTTGGCTCCCACATGTTCCACGATGATCTCATCGGATGAACCACGATGTCAAGGACTCAATCGATCCCGTATTCAATTCCCTTTGTCTATCGGTACGTTACTTGCCCGAGATTCGATCGTCGGTATACCGATACCTTGTTCAATCTCGTTACCGGCAAGTCACTTTACTCGTTCCGTAACACATCACCCCGTGATCAACTCCTTGGTCACATTGCGCATATGATGATGTCCTACCGAGTGGGCCCAGAGATACCTCTCCGTTTACACGGAGTGACAAATCCTAGTCTCGATCCGCATAAAACAATAGACACTTTCGGAGATACCTGTAGTGCACCTTTATAGTCACCCAGTTACGTTGTGACGTTTGATACACCCAAAGCACTCCTACGGTATCCAGGAGTTACACGATCTCATGGTCAAAGGAAGAGATACTTGACATTGGCAAAGCTCTAGCAAACGAACTACACGATCTTTGTGCTATGCTTAGGATTGGGTCTTGTCCATCACATCATTCTCCTAATGATGTGATCCCGTTATCAACGACATCCAATGTCCATAGCCAGGAAACCATGACTATCTGTTGATCACAACGAGCTAGTCAACTAGAGGCTCACTAGGGACATATTGTGGTCTATGTATTCACACGTGTATTACGATTTCCGGATAATACAGTTATAGCATGAAAAAAAGACTATTATCATGAACAAAGAAATATAATAATAACTTATTTATTATTGCCTCTAGGGAATATTTCCAACAGTCTCCCACTTGCACTAGAGTCAATAATCTAGTTCACATCGCCATGTGATTAACACTCACAGGTCACATCGCTATGTGACTAATACCCAAGAGTTTACTAGAGTCAGTAGTCTAGTTCACATCACTATGTGATTAACACTCAATGAGTTCTATGTTTGATCATGCTGCTTGTGAGAGAGGTTTTAGTCAACGGGTCTGAACCTTTCAGATCCGTGTGTGCTTTACAAATCTCTATGTCATCTCCTAGATGCAGCTACCACGCTCTATTTGGAGCTATTCCAAACAACTGTTCTACTTGGAGCTATTCTAAATTATTGCTCCATTATATGTATCCGGTATCTCTACTCAGAGCTATCCGGATAGGTGTCAAGCTTGCATCGTCGTAACCTTTACGACGAACTATTTTACCACCTCCATAATCGAGAAAATTCCTTAGTCCACTAGTTACTAAGGATAACTTTGACCGCTGTCCTATGAGCCATTCTTGGATCACTCTTGTACCCCTTGACTGACTCATGGCAAGGCACACTTCAGGTGCGGTACACAGCATAGCATACTGAAGAGCCTACGTCTTAAGCATAGGGGACGACCTTCGTCCTTTCTCTCTATTCTGCCGTGGTCGAGCTTTAAGTCTTAACTTCGTACCTTACAACTCAGGCAAGAACTCCTTCTTTGACTGGTCCATCTTGAACACCTTCAAGATCATGTCAAGGTATGTGCTCATTTGAAAGTATTATTAAGCATTTTGATCTATCCTTATAGATCTTGATGCTCAATGTTCAAGTAGCTTAATCCAGGCTTTCCATTGAAAAACACTTTCAAAATAACCCTATATGCTTTCCAGAAATTCTACGTCATTTCTGATCAACAATATGTCAACAACATATACTCATCAGAAATTCTATAGTGCTCCCACTCACTTCTTTGGAAATGCAAGTTTCTCATAAACTTTGTACAAACCCAAAATTTTTGATCATCATCAAAGCAAACATTCCAACTCCGAGATGCTCACTCCAGTCCTTAGAAGGATTGCTGGAGCTTTGCATACTTATTAGCATCTTTCGGGATTGACAAAACCTTCCGGTTGTATCACGTACAACCTTTCCTCATTAAAATCGTCGAGGAAACAATGTTTTGACATCCTATCTGCAAGATTTCATAAATAATGCAGTAATCGCTAATATAATTCCAACAGACTCTTAGCATCGCTACGAGTGAGAAAATCTCATCGTAGTCAACTCCTTGAACTTGTCGGAAAACATCTTAACGACAAGTCGAGCTTTCTTAATGGTGACATTTACCATCATTGTCCGTCTTCCTTTTGAAATCCATCTGTACTCATTAGCCTTACGACCATCGAGCCGTTCTGCCAAAGTCTACACTTTGTTTTCATACATGGATCCTCTCTCGAATTTTTATGGCCTCAAGCCATTTATCGGAATCCGGGCCCACCATCGCTTCTCCATAGCTCGTAGGTTCATTGTTGTCTAGCAACATGACCTTCAAGACAGGATTACGTACCACTCTGAAGTAGTACGTATCCTTGTCATCCCACGAGGTTTGGTAGTGACTTGATCCGAAGTTTCATGATCAATATCATAAGCTTCCACTTCAATTGGTGTAGGTGCCACAGGAACAACTTCCTGTGCCCTGCCACACACTAGTTGAAGAGACGGTTCAATAACCTCATCACGTTTCCACCATCCTCCCACTCAATTCTTTCGAGAGAAACCTTTCCTCGAGAAAGGACCCGATTCCAGAAACAATCCATATTGCTTTCGGATCTGAATTAGGAGGTATACCCAACTGTTTTGGGTTTCCTATGAAGATGCATTTTATCCGCTTTGGGTTCGAGCTTATCAACCTGAAACTTTTTCATATAAGTGTCGCAGCCCCAAACTTTTAAGAAATGACAACTTAGGTTTCTCTAAACCATAATTCATACGGTGTCATCTCAATGGAATTACATGGTGCCCTATTTAAAGTGAATGTGGTTGTCTCTAATGCCTAACCCATGAACGACAGTGGTAATTCGATAAGAGACATCATGGTACGCATCATATCCAATAGGGTGCAACTATGATGTTCGGACACACCATCACACTATGGTGTTCCAGCCGGTATTAATTATGAAACAATTTCCACAATGTCTTAATTGTGTGCCAAAACTCGTAACTCAGATATTCATCTCTATGATCGTATCATAGACATTTTATCCTCTTGTCACAATGATCTTCTACTTCACTCTGAAATTACTTGAACCATTCAATAATTCAGAGTTGTGTTTCATCAAGTAAATATTCTCAACATCTACTCGAATCATCTGTGAAGTAAGAACATAACGATATTCACTGCATGCCTCAGCATTTATTGGACTGCACACATCAAAATGTGTTACTTCCAACAAGTTTCTATCTTGTTCCATCTTATTGAAACCGAGGCTTTTCAGTCATCTTGCCTATTTGGTATGATTTGCATATCTCAAGTGATTCAAAATCAAGTGAGTCCGAACGGTCCATTTGCATGGAGTTTCTTCATGCATATACACCAATAGACATGGTTGGCATGTCTCAAACTTTTCAAAAACGAGTGAGTCCAAAGATCCATCAACATGGAGCTTCTTCATGCGTTTTATACCAATATGACTTACATGGCAGTGCCACAAGTAAGTGGTACTATCATTACTATCTTATATCTTTTGGCATGAAAATGTGTATCACTACGACCGAGATTCAATAAACCATTCATTTTAGGTGCAAGAGCACTCATTCAGGTTTAATACTAATCTTGATGGTAGAGGGAGCGTGCGATGTTAGATCACATCAACCTTGGAAACACTTCCAACACATATCGTCAGCTCACCTTTAGCTAGTCTCCGTTTTATTCCGTAGCTTTTATTTCGAGTTACTAACACTTAGCAACCGAACCGGTATCTAATACCTTGGTGCTACTAGGAGTACTAGTAAAGTACACATCAACACAATGTATATCCAATATACTTCTATCGACCTTGCCAGCCTTCTCATCTACCAAGTATCTAGGGTAATTCTGCTCCAGTGGCTGTTCCCTTTGTAGCACTTAGTCTCGGGTTTGGGTTCAACCTTGGGTTTCTTCACTAGAGCAGCAGCTGAATTGCCGTTTCATGAAGTATCCCTTTGTTCCCTTGCCCTTCTTGAAACTAGTGGTTTCACCAACCATCAACAATTGATGCTCCTTCTTGATTTCTACTTTCGCGGTGTCAAACATCGCGAATACCTCAAGGATCATCATATCTATCCCTGATATGTTATAGTTCATCACGAAGCTCTAGCAGCTTGGTGGCAATGACTTTGGGGAAACATCACTATCTCATCTGGAAGATTAACTCCCACTTGATTCAAGTGATTGTTGCACTCAGACGATCTGAGCACAAGCTCAACAATTGAGCTTCTCTCCTTAGTTTGCAGGCTAAGAAAATCGTCGGAGGTCTCATACCTCTTGACGTGGGCATGAGCCTGAAATCCCAATTTCAGCCCTCGAAACATCTCATATGTTCCGCGACGTTTCGAAAAACGTCTTTGGTGCCTCTACTCTAAACCGTTTAACTGAACTATCACGTAGTTATCAAAACGTGCATGTCCTATGTTCGCAACATCCACATACGATGATTGGGGTTCAGCACACTGAGCGGTGCATTGAGGACATAAGCTTTCTACTGTCCGCATAATTGCTACTATCAACTTTCAACTATATTTTCTCTAGGAACATATCTAAACAGTAGAACTATAGCGTGAGCTACGACATAATTTGCAAAAGGTCTTTTGACTATGTTCAGGATAATTAAGTTCATCTTATGAACTCCCACTCAGATAGACATCCCTCTGGTCATCTAAGTGATCACATGATCCGAGTCAACTAGGCCGTGTCCGATCATCACGTGAGACGGACTAGTCATCATCGGTGAACATCTTCATGTTGATCGTATCTACTATACGACTCATGCTCGACCTTTCGGTCTCCGTGTTCCGAGGCCATGTCTGCACATGCTAGGCTCGTCAAGTTAACCCTAAGTGTTTTCGCTGTGTAAAACTGTCTTACACCCGTTGTATGTGAACGTAAGAATCCATCACACCCGATCATCACGTGGTGCTTAGAAGCGACGAACTGTAGCAACGGTGCACAGTTAGGGGAGAACACTTCTTGAAATTTTGTAAGGGATCATCTTATTTACTACCGTCGTCCTAAGCAAACAAGATGCATAAACATGATAAACATCACATGGAATCAAATAGTGACATGATATGGCCAATATCATTTTGCTCCTTTTGATCTTCATCTTCGGGGCTCCATGATCATCATCGTCACCGGCATGACACCATGATCTCCATCATCATGATCTCCATCATCGTGTCTTCATGAAGTTGTCACGCCAACGACTACTTCTACTTCTATGACTAACGCGTTTAGCAATAAAGTAAAGTAGTTTACATGGCGTTCTTCAATGACACGCAGGTCATACAATAAATAAAGACAACTCCTATGGCTCCTGCCGGTTGTCATACTCATCGACATGCAAGTCGTGAATCCTATTACAAGAACATGATCAATCTCATACATCACATATATCATTCATCACATCCTTTTGGCCATATCACATCACAAAGCATACCCTGCAAAAACAAGTTAGACGTCCTCTAATTGTTGTTTGCATGTTTTACGTGGCTGCTATGGGTTTCTAGCAAGAACGTTTCTTACCTACGCAAAACCACAACGTGATATGCCAATTGCTATTTACCCTTCATAAGGACCCTTTTCATCGAATCCGTTCCGACTAAAGTGGGAGAGACTGGCACCCGCTAGCCACCTTATGCACCAAGTGCATGTCAATCGGTGGAACCTGTCTCACGTAAGAGTACGTGTAAGGTCGGTCCGGGCCGCTTCATCCTGCAATACCGTCGAAACAAGATTGGACTAGTAACGGTAAGCATATTGAACAACATCAACGCCCACAACTACTTTGTGTTCTACTGGTGCAAAGAATCTACGCAATAGACCTAGCTCATGATGCCACTGTTGGGGAACGTAGCAGAAATTCAAAAATTTTCCTACGTAACACCGAGATCTATCTATGGAGAGACCAGCAACGAGTAGAAAGGGGAGTGCATCTACATACCCTTGTAGATCGCTAAGCGGAAGCGTTCAAGTGAACGGGGTTGATGGAGTCGTACTCGTCGTGATTCAAATCACCGATGATCAAGTGCCGAACGCATGGCACCTCCGCGTTCAACACACGTACAGCCCGGTGACGTCTCCCACGCCTTGATCCAGCAAGGAGAGAGGGAGAGGTTTAGGAAGACTCCATCCAACAGCAGCACAACGGCGTGGTGGTGGTGGAGGAGCGTGGCAATCCCGCAGGGCTTCGCCAAGCACCATGGGAGAGGAGAAGAACTTGGGAGAGAGGGAGGGGCTGCACCAAAGGCATAAGGTGTGTTTGGGAGGCCCTCCTACCCCACTATATATAGGGATCCCAAGGGGGGGGGTGCGCCAGCCCCTAGGAGATCCAATCTCCAAGGGGGCGGCGGCCAGGGGAGGAGTCCTCCCCCCCAAGGCACCTAGGAGGTGCCTTCCCCTGCTGGGACTCTTCCTTTAGGGTTTCCCCAGGCGCATGGGCCTCTTGGGGCTGGTGCCCTTGGCCCATGTAGGCCAAGGCGCACCCCCTACAGCCCATGTGCCCCCCCGGGGCAGGTGGCCCCACCCGGTGGGCCCCCGAGACCCTTCCGGTGGTCCCGGTACAATACCGATGACCCCGAAACTTGTCCCGATGGCCGAAACAGGACTTCCTATATATAAATCTTTACCTCCGGACCATTCCGGAACTCCTCGTGACGTCCGGGATCTCATCCGGGACTCCGAACAACATTCGGTAACCACATACAAGCTTCCTTTATAACCATAGCGTCATCGAACCTTAAGTGTGTAGACCCTACGGGTTCGGGAGACATGCAGACATGACCGAGACGTTCTCCAGTCAATAACCAACAGCGGGATCTGGATACCCATGTTGGCTCCCACATGTTCCACGATGATCTCATCGGATGAACCACGATGTCAAGGACTCAATCGATTCCGTATTCAATTCCCTTTGTCTATCGGTATGTTACTTGCCCGAGATTCGATCGTCGGTATACCGATACCTTGTTCAATCTCGTTACCGGCAAGTCACTTTACTCGTTCCGTAACACATCACCCCGTGATCAACTCTTTGGTCACATTGCGCATATGATGATGTCCTACCGAGTGGGCCCAGAGATACCTCTCCGTTTACACGGAGTGACAAATCCTAGTCTCGATCCGCATAAAACAATAGACACTTTCGGAGATACCTGTAGTGCACCATTATAGTCACCCAGTTACGTTGTGACGTTTGATACACCCAAAGCACTCCTACGGTATCCAGGAGTTACACGATCTCATGGTCAAAGGAAGAGATACTTGACATTGGCAAAGCTCTAGCAAACGAACTACACGATCTTTGTGCTATGCTTAGGATTGGGTCTTGTCCATCACATCATTCTCCTAATGATGTGATCCCGTTATCAACGACATCCAATGTCCATAGCCAGGAAACCATGACCATCTGTTGATCACAACGAGCTAGTCAACTAGAGGCTCATTAGGGACATATTGTGGTCTATGTATTCACACGTGTATTACGATTTCCGGATAATACAGTTATAGCATGAATAAAAGACTATTATCATGAACAAAGAAATATAATAATAACTTATTTATTATTGCCTCTAGGGCATATTTCCAACACTTTTCCCTCTGGTGCCATCCTAGATCTCGGGATGAGATCCTCTCGTAGTGGTGGAGTGTTGTAACGCCCCGGATACAACTTTCCATATTCGTAACTCCAACTCTTGCCTTTTCCGGAGATGCAATATGATATTTCCTTCGTGGTTGGGTTTTTGTCTTTCGTTTTGCATTTGTTCATGTCAGGCATTTCATCTCATGGCATCATGTGCATTGCATCCGCATGTTTTCATAAAACTCGCACCCGTTCGTAGTTGCCGCGTTCCCCTTACCTCCTTTGACCGTTCTGAGACCAACCACCCCCTTGCACGCGATCGCCTTGTTTCTCTACACAGCGCACAGACCCCTCGCGCAAGTCCGAAACCTCTTCCGAACCCGACCCGCATGGTCATGACCGATGAGTCTGAATCATCCCCCAACATCTCTAAAACATCTCCATTTTTTATTTGGAATTTCCTACCTATTTATTCTCGTCCGTTTGATTTCGATCGGAGGGACTAGGTACCCCTAACCTAAACCACTTGCTATATATATAGGTCCAACCCTAGGATCTAGGGATCATGTCCCATCCATCCTCACGCCGCCGCCACTCCACCGAATCCCCCTCGGGATCTCCCCTGCCCGATTCACCCAACCAGCGCTCTCCCTCCTCCTCGTTCCAGATGCCCGAGCCCCCAATCCAAAATTCCTCTCGGCCTCCACCAGCAGTCTCCGACCATCTCCCTCGGTTTCAGCCCCCTCCATCCACCAGCGCCTCCTCTGCTCGATCCCGATGGGGTCACGAGCAGCTCGCCACCGGCTGCAAGCAGCACCACCACCAGGACCCCGTCGCCCCTTTCCTTCTTCTTCTCCTCCGTCCCTCCTCCCTCTGGTTCTCTCCCTCGTCTCTCATGCCTCCCCCTCTCTGTACCAGGAACGATCAGGAGAGCACCTGATGCCATGGACGGCCTTCGAGCTCTTCCCCAACGCCTGCCTCCTCACCTCGGCCCCGAGCACCACCACCCGTTGACGGCCTCGTCGGAGCAGCGCCGCCGGATTAGGCCAGCTCCTCGCTCCCTGCTTCCCTTCTATCTCCTGATGTTCATCTTCCCCTGCTCTTCCTCAAGTCTCTCTCTTTCTCTAACTTGCCACAGCAGGGAACCGCTGCTACCCTCGCCGTTCCTGCCGGTCTCTGCCGCCGTTGCGTCTGCTCGCCTCCTCTGCTTTGCCCTTGCGCGAGGAGGACGATCCAGCGCCAAGTTCCTCTTCGACCCCCCCTGCGAACCCCGACGCCACCTCATTCTGCCGCCGCCGGCGACCAGCAGGTCATGTCGCCGTGCCCTGCCTCCTCTTCTTCGCGTTCTGCTTCTTCCCGCCGTCTTCTCTCTGCTTCTCTCGCTCAACTCTCTCTGTCGTTCTTTATGTTGTTTTTCTTCAGGTAACAACAACCTACTTGGCCTCACCTCTTCTTCGAGCAGCGCCATCGCTGGAGTTCCTCATCGCCGGGAATCAGCGCCCCGACCCTCGGACTACCTGAATCCGCCGCGCCGCTTCGTCTTCGGCCCCTGCCCGTCGGAGTCGCGCCTCCCTGTGCCTCGCAGCCCCGCTGCATCGCGCCTCTGCTTCTGTTCTTCAGAAATGAGCGCCCGCCAAGCCTGCTTCCCCTGCGTTGACCGCATCCCTCTGCTTCGTCACAGCCTCGAGCGCCCTCCAGATCGGGCCCGAGCCAAGGCCCAGCTCGATCGCGCCGCCCCTCAGCCGGCTGCCTTCACCGAACCGGGCCGAAGCCCACTGGGTGAGGCCACACACCCTAGCGCCTCCCTTTTTTCCTTCTGTTGGGCCTGCTCCAGCCAGTTTCGGCCCACTGTAGTATTTTTTTCAGATCTGCGATTTTAGCATTTATCCCAGGACTTTCAGAATTGCAGAAAACCCCTTGCTCTTCATGCATATAAAAAACTCATTAACCGTGCATCGGATTAAAATGATTTAAACATGTAAAATGCTTAGAATTTTGTGTAGATTAATAATATGCTACTTTCATCCATGTTTAAAATGTTTAAAATGATGTTTGTTTAAATTTGCTCAAATGCCATGTTAAAATGATTTATTTCATAACTAAATAACCGTAGCTCGGTTTCAGATAAACTTTATATGTAAATGGGGTGGAAAAATGCCTAGTTTAACATGGTGGACTTTATTTTCCTGTTTAACAACAATAAAATATGTTTTAGGGCAGAACAGTAGCTAATTCAAAATATGCACATGGGGATTTTCCGGAAATGTCGTTTGTTGTTCCGGCCTCATTTAAACTTGCCTAAATAGTTAGTTTACTTTTGTTACACCTCTTGCCATGTTAATCAACATTTAATATTGTTGGGTACCTAAACGAGAGCGAACTAAATAAATCGAATGTGGTGTTTCGTCAATATGTAACTCGTTGCATATTGAGCTCCACGTAACTTGTAGTATTGTTTGTTGCACTTTGCCATGCCATGCCTCTTTAAACCAGACATGCATCATACTTGTTTGTGCATCATGCCATGTTTATGCTTGTGTGTTTACCATGTTGTTTTTTTCTTTCCGGTGTTGCTTCTTAGTTCCGGTAATGTTACGATTGTGAGGATTCGTTTGGCTACTCCCGTTCGTCTTCTTCATGGACTCGTTCTTCTTCCTAGCGGGATTTTAGGATGGATGACCGCTACCCTGGATCTCACTACTATCATTGCTATGCTAGTTGCTTTGTTCTATCGCTTTGCCGTGCTACCTATCTCTTGTTGATCAAGCCTCCCGAACTGCCATGTCAGCCTCTAACCTTTTCACCCTTCCTAGCAAACCGTTGCTTGGCTATGTTACCGCTTTGCTCAGCCCCTCTTATAGCGTTGTTTTTTTGCAGGTGAAGTTGAAGATTGCTCCATGGTGGACATGATTATGTTGGGATATCACAATATCTCTTATTTAATTAATGCATCTATATACTTGGTAAAGGGTGGAAGGCTCGGTCTTATGCCTGGTGTTTTGTTCCACTCTTGCCGCCCTAGTTTCCGTCATACCGGTGTTATGTTCCCGGATTTTGCATTCCTTACGCAGTTGGGTGATTTATGGGACCCCCTTGTCAGTTCGCTTTGAATAAAACTCCTCCAGCAAGGCCCAACCTTGGTTTTACCATTTGCCTCACCACCACCTACTTTTCCCTTGGGAGTAATTAACCCAAGGGTCATCTTTATTATAGCCCCCTCGGGCCAATGGTTGTCTAAGTGTTGGTCCGAACCAGAGCCACTTGCAGCGTCACCTCGGGGAAACTCGAGGTCTGGTTTTAGTTGTACGTAGTGTTCATCCGGTGTTGCCCTGGGAACGAGATATGTGCAGCTCCTAGCGGGATTGTCGGTGCATCGAGCGGTCTTGCTGGTCTTGTTTTACCATTGTCTAAATGGCTTGTAAACCGGGATTCCGAGACTAATCGGGTCTTCCTGGGAGAAGGTATATCCTTCGTTGATTGCGAGAGCTTATCATGGGCTAAGTTGGGACACCCCTGCAGGGTATTATCTTTCAAAAGCCGTGCCCATGGTTATGTGGCAGATGGGAATTTTTTAATGTCCGGTTGTAGATAACTTGACACCAGATCCGAATTAAAACGCATCAACCGCGTGTGTAGCTGTGATGGTCTCTTCTCGGCGGAGTCCGGGAAGTGGACACGGTTTTGGGTTATGTTTGACGTAAGTAGGAGTTCAGGATCACCTCTTGATCATTGCTAGCTTCACGACCGTTCCGTTTGCTCTCTTCTCGCTCTCTTTTGCGTATGTTAGCCACCATATATGCTTAGTCGCTGCTGCAACCTCACCACTTTACCCCTTCCTTACCCTTTAAGCTTTGCTAGTCTTGATACCCATGGTAATGGGATTGCTGAGTCCTTGTGGCTCACAGATTACTACAACAACAATTGCAGGTACAGGTTATGCGATGATCATGACGCGAGAGCGATGTTTGCTTGTTTTGAGTTCTCCTTCTACTTCTTCTTCGATTAGGGGATAGGTTCCAGGTCGGCAGCCTGGGCTAGCAGGGTGGATGTCGTTTGAGCTTCTATTCGTGTTTCATCCGTAGTCGAATGTTGTTCTCATGTATGATATATTGTTGTATTCATGTGTCATTGGATGTTTTGGAGGTATCCCCACTACTATGTAATGTTGATGTAATGATATCCACCTTGCAAAAGCATCTTTAAGATGCGCTTCTATCCTTGGTGGGACCTTCGAGTTCCTTTAGGATAGGGTCGCATCTTGGGCGTGACAGAGACCTTTTCTCATCGGAAACCATTGTGAGGTGTACACGGATCACAAGAGTTTGATGTACATCTTCACATAGAAGGAGTTGAATCTCAGGCAAAGGAGATGGTTAGAGCTCATTAAGGATTATGATATGAGATTGCATTATCACCCCAGAAAGGCTAACGTAGTAGCCGATGCGTGGAGCCGCAAGAGCCATGTCAACACTGTCATGACCGGAGAGTTACCAAAGGAGTTAGCCGAGGATCTTTGCGAGCTATGTTTGGAGATAGTTCCGAGAGGCTATGTAGCAGCATTGGAGATTCAGTCTAATTTGATGGATAAGATCAGATAAGCTCAGAAGACAGACACGGAGATTGCCGAGATAAAGGAGAAGATGAGCAAAGGAAAAGCTAAAGGTTTTCGTGAGGATGAGCACGATACCTTATGGTTTGAGGACCACGTTTATGTGCCTAATGACCCGGAGATCAGGAAGTTGATTCTGCAAGAGGCCCATGATTCACCATATTCAATTCACCCAGGAAATACCAAGATGTATCTGGATTTGAAGGACACTTTCTGGTGGACCGGAATGAAGAGGATAATGCGGAGTATGTAGCAGTATGTGATGTATGTCAAAGAGTGAAGGCAGAGCATCAGAAGCCAGCAGAATTGCTACAGCCATTGCCGATACCCGAATGGAAGTGGGATAAGCTAGGCATGGATTTTATCACGGGATTACCCAGGACTCGTTCAGGCTATGACTCAATATGGGTTGTAGTCGATCGTTTGATGAAGGTAGCCCATTTCATTCCAGTGAAGACCACTTACACCAGTGCTAAGTTGGCGAAGATATACATGACCAGGATCATATGTCTGCATGGAGTTCCGAGGACCATTGTATCAGATAGAGGAACCCAGTTTACCTCAAAGTTCTGGAATCAGTTGCACGAAAATTTGGGTACCAGGCTAGAGTTCAGTACAACCTTTCATCCACAGACAGATGGACAGACCAAGAGAGTCAGTCAGATTCTGGAGGACATGCTGAGAGCTTGTGCGCTAGATTATGGATCTAGTTGGGATGACAATTTGCCATATGCAGAATTCTCTTACAACAATAGTTATCAATCCAGTTTGAAGATGGACCCTTTCGAAGCACTGTATGGAAGGAGGTGCAGGACACCGTTGTTGTGGGATGAGGTTGGAGACTGTCAGTTGTTTGGACCATATTTGATTAAAGAGTCTGAACAGAAGGTGAAGTTGATTCGCGGTAGGCTCAAGGTAGCCCAGTCCAGACAGAAGAGCTATGCAGATTCTTAATGCAATGAGACAGTATATGAAGTCGGAGACAGAGTTTATCTTCGTGTATCCCCACTTCGAGGAGTTAAGCATTTTGGAGTTAAGGGAAAGTTAGCACCATGTTTTGTGGGACCATACAAAGTTTTGGAGCGTATGGGAGAAGTTGCTTCCAAGTTGGAGTTGCCCGAAGGATTGTCAGGAGTTCATGATGTGTTCCACGTTTCCCAGTTGAAGAAGTGCCACGCAGAGATGGCTGATATACCACTGAGAGATACAGTGCCACTGGAAGCAATTCAGTTGGATAGCGATTTGACATACGAGGAGAAACCAGTCAAGATTCTCGAGTTTGGCAGCCGAGTCACGCGCAACAAGGTTATCAAGTTCTGCAAAGTTCAGTCGAGTCACCATGCCGAAGATGAAGCCACCTGGGAGCGAGAGGAAGACTTACAGAAGGACCACCCTCACCTATTTTCTAGCCAACCCGAATCTCGAGGGCGAGATTCATCTTAAGGGGGGTAGGTTTGTAACATCCCAAATTTTCAATTTGGAATGTTATACAATAGATCATCTTTGCATATCATATTTTATTGCATTTTGGCTAGATCCTAGAAATTTCACGCAACTCAAGGACCCACGGAGAGAGTGGGAGATTTTGTTATTTTCATATTTGAGTTTTCTCAAATTTTGAAAATAGGATCATTTGATCTTAATTATTTTATCTTCGAATATTTCTTATACAAAAATAAAAGAGAGGGAATAAAATGACTTTCCCAAAATAAAGAAATATTGAGGATTTAATAATAAAATCAAATAAGATTTTATTTTGGAGTTTATCGCTATTTTATTTGAATTTAGGAAAAATGCGCATTTTTCAAGATTGCATTTTAGGCCCAAATAAATGTTCATCTTGTCCACATTTTTAGAGGACGGGGAAAATTTATTTCGGGATTTTTGGAGTCCGTTTAGTATTTCATTTCTTTCTTTTTCTGCACGTCCGAATATTAAAAAAATGAAACCGACCTCGGGCCATATTCGTCCAGGACTCCGCCCCGCCGGCCCCTTTAAATAGTGCGCCCCCGAGCCGCCCCAGCCCAGCCCACCCCGCTGCCCTAACCCTAGCCGCCGCCAGCCGCCACCGACGTCGCCGCCACCGATCGCCGCCGCCTCGCCGGAGCCGACCGCCGCCGCCACCGTTGACCCGCCGGAGGTAGTCGCCGATGCCGCCGCGGTTTTCGAGAGAAAACCGTCGGTTTTTTTAGGAACCCGGTTTATTTTTTTATAGATCGTTTTTTTTTTCTCGGTTTAGTTTATTTAGCATATGTTCGTCCGTACGTTCGTTTTAACAAACGGTTTTCGTTGTTAGTCATGGACAGCGAACGTTCGTTCGTTAGCCTGTTCGTCCGTTTTTCCTTTTCTCGGATTTTCCGCGATTATTTCCGATCGCGATTTCTGATCCGATTTTCGTTCTAGTATAACTTTTCGCTCGTTTATCGGAATCAGGTGATTCAAGCGCCTAGAGTTTCGTCTCGAAACCCTCTTTCTGTTTAACCAACTCAAACAAGATTTTGCTACTGTAAAATTTGAATTGGGTCCAGATTAGTAATAGAAGCTTGTTTCTTTCGCCATTTGACTTTCGTTGCTTCGTTTGACTTGATTCTTTTTGCAAACCGGAGTTCTGAAGTTGAACTTTCTATTCTTATTTGAGTTTTACCCGTGCATTAGATGAGTGCTTATTGTATGCTTGTTTGTTTGTGATAGAGTACCCGGAGTGCGCCGCTTGCTTTAACGAGTCTCTAGGTTTCGCGGATCATCAGCAAGGCAAGTAACACTTTGATCATACCTCTTTACTACCCAGTTTTATTGCATTAGATCAAGTCCTCAAACAATTGCATGATTAGGATCTATTTAATTTGTGGGTTTTGGGAAGTAGATAAGGTAGAACCTATTACCTGTTTTAATATCAAACCTTTGGGAGTTACTTCTACGTTTGCTTATATCGCTATGCTATGCTAGTAGACGTGGATTGGGTGAGTGTATCCATGACAGATGTGATATTGTTAATTAATGGTTTACTTAAGGTGGCATCTTAAATTCACATCTGGGTGGATTGAGGCACCTGGGGAACCTAGTGTTGCCTGTATTTTTTTGGAAATCCCGGGGTACCGTGTGATTCTCCTATGGACCGCCACCCAGGCTCAAAGGGATCATGAGATTATTCATGCTAGAAACTTCTGTGTGCAGCCGCAAGCTACTATGGGATCTAGCATAGTTGATTAAGTCATGTGAACACTTACAGTGGTAGACTAGCAGATGTAGGGGAAAGTAGGTGTAACTGTCTACCCATCGTAAGGTGCAAACGCTTCTGAAAGACTGTCTCGGTCATCCGTTTCTCAAACACCATGTAGTGCGAGAATTCAAACGGAGGAGATCGAGTCTTGCGGGAAAAAGTGCGAAAACCTCTGCAGAGTGTACAAACTAATCATGGTTAGCCGTGTCCTCGGTTATGGAAGTTTTTAGTATCTAGTACTTGGATTATCATGTGAATCTGATCATGTTACTTTAATATAAATTTTTTGGGTATTAATGATGATGCTTAATTGGGATTGAGTTGGGTGAACCTTCTCAACGTTTAACAACCACCATGATAGCTTTATGCAAAACTGTAACCATAGAGCTTTCCACCAGCCAAATATGCATGTAGTGATAGCACTATTCTGCTCATTACTCTCTATGTGTTACATTGCCAGCATATTCCATGTGCTGACCCGTTTTTGGGCTACAACGTACATGTTGCAGACTTTTCACACGACGAGTAAGGTGCCTTAGGTCGTGATCTTATACTCAGTGATGCCGTTGGAGTTGATGGACTCGCTTATCTTCCAAGCCTTCCGCTGTTATCATTATTAGATGGCCTTAAGCCATATTTATTGTAATAAGTTCTCTTTTGAGACATTCGATGTAATAAGTGTGTGATTGCTACTCTGTTATAAATCCTTCAAGTACTGTGCATATCAGCATTACCGATCTAGGGATGACACTGATGCACAGAGATCGGACTGTTTGAGGTCTGGTCGCTACAACTTAGTGATAAAGCAAACAAGCACACACGAGAATATTCACCCCACGCTATGACTCCCCGGCAATGGCACTAGAAAAAGATCTTGATAACCCACAAGTATAGGGGATCCATTGTAGCCTCTTTCGATAAGTATGAGTGTTGAACCCAACGAGGAGCTAAAGGTTGAACAAATATTCCCTCAAGTTCTATCGACCACCGATACAACTCTACGCACGCTTGACGTTCACTTTACCTAGAACAAGTATGAAACAATACTTTGTAGGTGTGATAGGATAGGTTTGCAAGATAATAAAGAGCACGTAAATAAAAAGTAGGGGCTGTTTAGATAAAGAAGCAATAAAGTAAATATAGCGAGTGTGGAAAATTGGTGGTAGGAGTTGTAAAATTGTCCGTAAGCAATTGACTACTTTACTAGACCGATAATTACTGTTGCAATTCTATTTGAGGGAGATGCATAAGCTAACATACTTTCTCTTCTTGGATCATATGCACTTATGATTGTAACTCTAGCAAGCATCCGCAAGTACTAAAGATCATTAAGGTAAAACCCAACCATAGCATTAAAGTATCAAGTCCCCTTTATCCCATATGCAAACAACCTACTTACTCGGGTGTGTGCTTCTGTCACTCACGCCACCCACCATAAGCAAATCATGAACATATTGCAAACCCTACAACAGGAATCCCTCACGCTTGCGCGACACAGAGGGCACAATAGCACAACACCAATAATAAAACATGCAATTCAAACCAATCATAGCAATTCATCAATCACCGGTAGGACAATGAAAATCTACTCAGACATCATAGGATGGCAACACATCATTGGATAATAATATGAAGCATAAAGCACCATGTTCAAGTAGAGGGTACAGCGGGTTGTGGGAGTGTGGACCGCTAAATATAGATGAGGGAAGGTGATGGAGATGTTGGTGAAGATGGCGGAGGTGTTGGTGTAGATCGCGGTGATGATGATAGCCCCCGGCAGCACTCCGGCGCCACCGGAAGCAAAGGGGAGAGAGAGCCCCCCTTCTTCTTCTTCTTCCTTGAACTTCTCCCCAGATGGGAGAAGCCTTTCCCCTCTGGTCCTTGGCTCCCATGGTGTGGGTGGGGAAAGAGCCCCTCTGAGATTGGATCTGTCTCTCTGTCTCTCTCTGTTTCTGCATTCTCAGATTCTGCCCCTTCACTGTTTCTTTTATATTCGGAGATCCGTAACTCCGATTGGGGTGAATCTTTCACCTAGATCTTTCTCATAAAATTAGCTTTCTTGCAGCAAAGAAGAGCGTCAACTGCCTTACGGTGGCCTAGGAGAGTCTAGGGCGTGCCTGCCTCCCTGGGGCGCGCCCCTATCTCCTGGCCCCCTCGGGAACCGTCTTGCGTTGATTTTACTTCCCAAAAATCACAAATATTCCAAAATAATTCTTAGTCCGTTTTTATCCCGTTTGGACTCCGTTTGATATGGGGTTTCTACTAAACATAAAACATGCAATAGACAGGAACTGGCACTGGGCACTGGATCAATATGTTAGTCCCAAAAAATAGTATAAAAAGTTGCCAAAAGTATATGAAAGTTGTAGAATATTGTCATGGAACAATCAAAAATTATAGATATGATGGAGACGTATCAGCCAACGAGGCCCGGAAGCTTTGCCGGGGCGTCCTCCTCAAAGTGCTCACCGAGGTGGTGTACTGGAACCCCGATGTCGACTTCACCAACGCACTTGAGAGCTTGCTAGAAGAAGCGGACCTCAAGGCGCTTGAAGAGCTTGTCACGCCTATCTTCAGTAGGGTTGACAAAGTCAAAAGGTTGGAGGGCCAGCGCCGGGACTAGCTTCTTCACTTCTCCTTGCTGCTGTGAACTCGTGCCCAAGATGATTTTATCTTAAGTTAGAACGGCAACAACCATCAATGTAATATAACTTGCTGTGTTTTAAATTGAATGCATGCTATCTTCCTATTTGATCCCTCTTTGTATGTATTACACCCTACTCTAATTTGGAAAGGCTTGCCGGCGTGCGCACCCTTGCCGCGAGCGCATTGAGGAACAGATCCTTAGCAGCCTGTTGGGGGTGTTGCTGCTGGCAAGACACCTTGCCGCTCTTAGCGCAGCCACTTGAACTGTTGAGCGGACTTGAAACAGAACAAGGGCGCTACCAATCATGGCAGGGTTCCTTTGCATGTAGGTTTTCCATACAAGAATCAAAACCATCCGAGGAAAATAACCTTACATTAAAAAAGAAAATCACTCAAGGTTTGGCGTGACTTAGCTTTCCGTTGTTGTGTTCTTTTCCACAAGACGCCACTTCAAACGGCGCCCATTGGAGCCCATACCCTCTATCCCCCCCGTCAACTTGTATGTGAGGGAACCTTCTGTCCTTTGAGAAAAAGAAAGAAGAGAAAATAGGAGCATGGAACCTTGGCGGTTCATTAGTACTTGCTGGAAAGAAAAGTAGCAGAATATCTTGGACATGCATGCATACACACACACACACATAAACATGGAAATCAACAAGAACTGTACACACTGGAAGTTATTCAACTGCGCACAGGGTCTGTGCCTGGCTCTGTACCCCCGGCAACCACGCCTTATGGGTAAAACTTGCGAAGATGTTCAATATTCCAGGAGTTGCTCACTTGAATGCCATCTTCGGTCTCCAGGCGGACTGCGCCGGGCCTGGTGACTCATATTACCCGATAAGGGCCTTCCCACTTTGGCGTCAACTTGTTGGAATTCTTGGCGGACTGAGTGCGCCGAAGAACAAGGTCACCTTCCTCAAGGCTTCGGGCATGAACCTTACGGCGATGGTAGTTGCGCAAGGCTTGCTGGTAGCGTGCGGCTCGAATAGCATCTTTAAGACAATCTTCCTCAAGGAGCATAGCTTCATCTTGGTGCAACTGCTCTCGCTCCAGCTCATCATAAGCGAGCACTCGGGGTGACCCGTATGTGAGTTCTGTGAGGAGAACTGCTTCTGCCTCGTATACCAGGGAGAAGGGCGTCTGTCCGTGGCTCGATTTGGTGTCGTCCTGATTGACCAAAGAACCACCGGCAACTCATCAATCTAGCATCTTCCGCATTTGTGCACCCTGTCAAAAGTTCTTGTTTTGAGTCCTTGTAGCACTTCAGCATTTGCCCTTTTTGCCTGGCTGTTGCTCCTTGGATGAGCAACAGAAGCAAAACATACTTTCCTGCCGAGGTCCTGGATATATTGCATGAAGGTGTGGCTCGTGAACTGTGTGCCGTTGTCGGTGATGACTCTATTTGGCACACCAAAACGGCAAACTAGTCCTTTAAAGAACTTGACGGCTGATTGCGCTGGCACCTTTCTCACTGCTTCCACTTCTGGCTACTTTGTGAACTTGTCGATTGCAACGTACAAGTACTCAAAGCCCCCGACGGACGGGAAAAGGGGCCTAGTATGTCAAGCCCCTAGACCAAAAATGGCCAGGAAAGAGGGGTCGTCTGAAGAGATTTAGCTGGCTGATGAAGCTTCATTGAATGGAACTGGCATGCTCCACACTTGGTTACTAGTGTAGTTGCATCTTGGAGAGCAGTGGGCCAAAAGAAACCTTGCCGGAACACTTTGTCGGCAAGGGCTCTTGATACAATGTGAGAGCCACATATGCCTCCATGTATTTCTGCCAACAGCTTCAGTCCGTCCTCCCGAGGGATGCACTTCAATTTCACGCCGTTCGGTCTCTTCCTGTACAAGACATTGTCTACAAACTGGTACATGCTGGACCGACAGGCTACTTTCTTTGCTTCTTCCTGTTCTTCAGGGAGTTCCCCCGTTTGGAGGAACCGAATGGTGTGCTGTGCCCATGCCGGAGCCCGAGGCTCGACAACAAGGACTAAAGGCATGTCCTCTACCGTGGGAGCAGTTGTTTCCATGGAAAGGGCTTGAGGCCCCGCCGGAGCATGCTGCTCCCCGGCAAGCTTGGGGTCCCCGGCAACTCCTTGACGGCAGCTCCTGGGAGCTCAACGGGAAAGTACGTGTAGGGGTTTGACTTCCTTTGCTTATTCTGTCCGACCGATGGTTCAACAGATGGCTGAGTTAATTGGAGCACAAAAGTCCCTGGTTCCACAGGTAACTTGAGGGCAGCACGCTTTGACAGGTCGTCAGCAATGTTGTTCTCTGCTCGAGGAACATGCTCTGTTTGCAGACTGTCAAAACGCTCCTCCAACTTCCTCACTTCATCTACATAGGCTTCCATCAACGGGCTCTGATAATCTTTGTTAACTTGCTTGACGACAAGCTATGAATCACCTCTGACGATGAGCTTCCTGATTCCGAGCTCTATCGCTATCTTGAGACTGGCAAGCAGTCCCCCATACTCTGTAGTGTTGTTTGTTGATCTCTCCCGGGGAAAGTGCATCTGGATTACGTACATGAGGCGCTCTCCGGTGGGTGCGACAAGCAGCATACCAACACCGGCGCCTTGCAGTGAGAAAGCCCTGTCAAAGTACATAATCCAATCATGACTCGTTTCTTTGCCGGAGAGAGTGGTCTCTTGAATTTCTTTGTCAGGCTTGAGGTCCATTCTGCAATGAACTCCGCCAAGGCTCTCTAAATTGTCGAAGTGCTTTCAAACATGAGACCAAAGCTTGATAGTTTCAACGCCCACTCCACAATCCTTCTGGTTGCATCTGGGTTGTGCAAGATCCATTGCAACGAGAAGTGAGTGACGACGGTGATCTCATGTGCTTGAAAATAATGACGCGGCTTCCTCGAGGCCATAAGAAGGCCGAAGAGCAACTTTTTTACACCAGAGTATCTTGATCTAGCCCCTGCAAGAGGGAGCTGACAAAGTAGGCTGGGTGCTGCATCATCTTCTTCTTCTATATCACTTCACTTGCTTGCGCAGATCCTGTCTTGCTGGTACCAGACTCTGTCGGGGGTCCTGCCTTGTCGGCACCAAACCTTGCTGGGGAACGCTCCAGCTCATCATCTAAAAGACTTGCCGCTGCCGCTTCTTCTTCTTCAACTTCTCTCTGCGCTACTAGCGCAACACTGACCACTTGATTCATTGCTGCTAGATATAGCAGCAACGACTCTTGTAGTTTAGGTGCGACTAGTATTGGCGTAGAGGAGAGGTACCTCTTCAAATCTTGCAGCGCCACCTCCGCTTCCGGAGTCCATTTCATTGGACCTGCCTTTTTCATGATCATAAAAAAGGGCAGGGCGCGCTTAGTAGATTTGGAGATGATGAACCTACTTAGATTAGCAACGCAGCCAGCAAGCCTACGCACGTCCTTGACTCGTCTTGGTGCCTCAATCTGCTCAATCGCCTTGATCTTGTCGGGATTTGCTTCGATTCCACGTTGAGACACAAAGAACCCGAGAAGTTTTCTGGCTGGGACACTGAACACACACTTCTTAGGGTTGAGCTTGAGGTTGATCTTGTGCAAATTTGCAAATGTTTCTTCCAGATCTTGCACAAGTGTTGCCTTGTCCTTGGTTTTGACCACTATGTCATCCATATAAGCTTCCATATTTCTATGTAGCTAGAGCTCAAAACCAATTTGGACTGCTCGGGCGAACATTGAACCAGTGCTTTTCAACCCGGAAGGCATCCGTATAAAACCATACGTACCACATGGGGTGATAAACGTAATCTTCTCTTCATCTTCCTTTGTCATGAAGATTTGGGGGTACCCTAAGTAGGATTCGAGGAATGATAGCAGGTCACACCCGACAGTGGAGCCACTATCTGGTCAATGGGCGGCAAAGGGAAAGGGTCCTTTGGACATGCTTTATTGATATCTGTATAATCAATGCACAACCTCTATTTCCCATTTGCCTTGCGCACCACTACTGGATTGGCCAACCATGTCGGGTGGAGCACTCCTCTGACCAAGCCTGCTGCGTCCAATCTCTTCAATGATGAACTCTTGCCGCTCCAAAGCTTGCTTCCTGACCTTCTGCTTGACGGGCCGCGCATGAGGACAAACAACAAGGTGGTGCTCAATCACCTCCCTGGGAACGCCGGGTATTTCAGATGCTTGCCACGCAAGCACAACGACATTCGCCCACAAGAAGACGACGAGCGTGCTTTCCTATTTGCTGTCAAGGGTGGAGCTTATGGTAAAATTTGCGCTCGTGCCGTCCTCCTTGACGGGCACCTTCTTCGTTTCTGGTGGTGCTGCCTTGGATTTCTTGCTCTTGCCGGTGGAGCTCTCCGGCACGTCCTCATTGGGAAGGCAGCACTGCGAGGAGGCGTGTTTGCCGGAGTGGGTGCAAGAGGCCTTGTCGGGGCTAGAAGTCTTGCCGGTGGTTGCGGTCTTGCCGGCAACTGAGGCCTTGCCGGTCTTCTTCCCCTCAGGAGCTCCAGTAGCAGGAGCAGGTGCTTTGATGGCAGGTGCTACAACTACCTCCCGGTAGAGTTAGTCGACACAGATGAGCGCATCTTTCTTGTCGCAGTCGACAGTGATGATGCTCATTGGGCCGGGCATCTTCAGCATGTTGTAGGCGTAGTGTGACGCTGCCATAAACTTGGCCAATGTTGGATGGCCAAGAATCTTGTTAATGGCAACTGGATTTCGGCGACATAAAAAACGATCTTCTTTGTCCTGTAGTTCAGGTCACCACCAAATGTGACTGGTAGTGTGATCTTCCCCTTAGGCTGGCTTCTCCCTGGATTGATCCCTTGAAACATGTATGTTTCTTCGAGATCTCCATCAGGAATTTGCAACCTCTTGATCACCTTGGGAGAGATCAAGTTCAAACTAGCCCCACTATCCACTAGCATTTTTGTCACTCTGAGGTTGTGAATTGTTGGTGAAACCAACAACCGCAAGCACCCGATCTCAGTTGTGCGATCAGGGTGATCCTCGGCGTCAAAAATGATAGGCGTGTTGGACCATTTTAGTGGCTTCAGGGCATCGATCGTCGGCTCCGTCGCATTAATCTTGCGCGCCCACTGTTTAAGTTGGCGGTGAGAAGAGTGCAGCAAGGCGCCTCCATTAATGTTGGAAATATGCCCTAGAGGCAATAATAAAATGGTTCTCGACCTCATGGCAGCCTCTGGTGTTGCTTCATGAAAAAGGGCAGGGCGCGCTCAGTAGATCTACATGTAAAGCGGAGTACATGGCAGCCTCGGAGGCAACACATGAAGCAATCTGGATGAAGGAGTTCATTACCGACCTAGGAGTTATTCCCAATGCGTCAGGCCCGATGACTCTCTTCTGTGACAACACTGGAGCTATTGCCCTTGCCCAGGAGCCTAGGTTTCACAAGAAGACCAGGCACATCAAGCGTCGCTTCAACTCCACTCGTGAAAATGTTCAAGATGGAATCATAGATATTTGTAAAGTGCATACGGATTTGAATGTCGCAGATCTGTTGACTAAACCTCTTCCACGAGCAAAACATGATCAACACCAGAACTCTATGGGTGTTCGATTCATCACAATGTAACTAGATTATTGACTCTAGTGCAAGTGGGAGACTATTGGAATATGCCCTAGAGGCAATAATAAAATGGTTAATATTATATTTCCTTGTTCATGATAATTGTCTATCATTCATGCTATAATTGTATTGACCAGAAACCGTAATACATGTGTGAATACATAGACCACAACAAGTCCCTAGTGAGCCTCTAGTTGACTAGCTCGTTGATCAACAGATGGTCATGGTTTCCTGACTATGGACATTGGATGTCATTGATAACGGGATCACAACATTAGGAGAATGATGGGATGGACAAGACCCAATCCTAGGCATAGCAAAAGATCGTGTAGTTTGTTTGCTAAAGCTTTTCTAATGTCAAGTATCATTTCCTTAGACCATGAGATTGTGCAACTCCCGGATACCGTAGGAATGTTTTGGGTGTACCAAACGTCACAACGTAACTGGGTGGCTATAAAGGTGCACTACAGGTATCTCCGAAAGTGTCTGTTGGGTTGGCATGAATCGAGACTGGGATTTGTCACTCCGTATGACGGAGAGGTATCTCTGGGCCCACTCGGTAATGCATCATCATAATGAGCTCAATGTGACTAAGTAGTTGGTTACGGGATCATGCATTATGGAACAAGTAAAGTGACTTGCCGGTAACAAGATTGAACGAGGTATTGGGATACCGACGATCGAATCTCGGGCAAGTAATGTACTGATTGACAAAGGTAATTGTATACGGGATTACTTGAATCCTCGACATCGTGGTTCATCCGATGAGATCATCGTGGAACATGTGGGAGCCAACATGGGTATCCAGATCTCGCTGTTGGTTATTGGCCTGAGAGCTGTCTCGGTCATGTCTACATGATTCCCGAACCCGTAGGGTCTACACACTTAAGGTTCGATGACGCTAGGATTATAGGGAAGGTTTGTACATGGTTACCGAATGTTGCTTGGAGTCCCGGATGAGATCCCGGACGTCACGAGGAGTTCCAGAATAGTCTGGAGGTGAAGATTTATATATGGGAAGTCATCGTATGGTCACCGGAAGTATTCGGGGGTTTATCGGTATTGTACCGGGACCACCGAAGGGGTTCCAGGGGTCCACCGGGAGGGTCCTCCTGCCCCAAAGGGCCCTTATGGGCTGTATGTGGAAGGGAACCAGCCCCAAGTGGGCTGGGCGCCACCCCCTAGGGCCCATGCGCCTAGGGTTGGGGGGGACCCTAAAGGGGGCATCCCCCTGGCTTGGGGGGCAAGCCCCCTCCCCTTGGCCGCCCCCCTCTAGATCTCATCTAGAGGGGATGGCCCCTTCCCCCTTCACCCTATAAATAGAGGGGAGGAGGGAGGGCAGCCGCACCACATCCAAGGCGCAACCCTCCCCCTCTGCAACACCTCTCCTCCTCTGTTTGGGCTTGGCGAAGCCCTCCCGGAGAACCACTGCTCCACCACCACCACGCCTTCTTCCTCAACCTCTCCCTCCTCCTTGCTAGATCAAGGCGCGGGAGACGTGACTGGGCTGCATGTGTGTTGAACACGGAGGTGCCGTTGTTCGGCGCTTAGATCGGAATCCACCGCGATCTAAATCGCTACGAGTACGACTCCTTCATCCGCATTATTGCAACGCTTCCGTTTCATGATCTTCAAGGGTATGAAGATGCACTCCCCTCTCTCTCATTGCTAGTTTCTCCATAGATTGATCTTGGTGATGCCTAGAATTTTTTTAGTTTCTGCAAGAATCCCCAACAATCAATGCACATGACTTTCATGACTTTCTGAAACTCGTGCTCGCTGGACTCGCCATCATCGTCATGATCATCATCTCCCTCTTTCTTGTCGCAGCCTCAAGCAAGCCTCTCTTGTTGCTTGTCCTTTCCACGGTGACCCCCTCGGCCACTGCGCTTCTTGCGGGCCCCCTCAGCACCATCCTGGCCCTTCTCCTTGTCTCTTCTTTCATACTCAACTTTCTGCATCTCCACAAGCTGCTCAACTTGCCGGCAGTTTTAGAGGTCATGGCCTTTGGTGCGATGGATCTTGCAATATTGCTTGTCGGAGCCCTCCGGCTTGTCGGCAGCCGCCAAGGCCCGGCAGGCATCGCACCCGATAATATTCTTGCCGGGGTCGTCAACCTTGGCCTTCTTGGCGGTGCCGGGGTTGTCGGATTCCTCGTCGACAAGCACAGTCTTGCCCTTGCACTTCCTATTGCATCGTGGGCCCTTCTTTGCCGGGGCGACAATGTGTTCATCTCCAGAGTCGCTTCCCGCACTGGCATCTTCGCCAGGGTACTTCCTTCCTTCTTTAGCTCGGGCACACCTATTGGCTAGAACATAAAGCTCGGCAACATCCATAACCTTGTTCATCCCCAGCTCTTCACACATCTTATGATTGTGGACGTTCTAATGAAACGCACTGATGACAACGGCATGATGAACATCTGGGATGTTGTACTGCACACGGCTGAATCTCTGTACATATTTGTGCAAGCATTCGCCATCCTTCAGGGGATGAGATGCAAATCACTTGCCTGGCCAGGAGCTACGTGGCTCCCAGTAAAGGCGCCAACAAACTCGTGGCATAGATCCGACCAGGAAGAGATGGAATCTACTGGCAGGTGCATCAACCACGACCTGACGTTGGGTTTGAGCACCAATGGGAAGTAGTTGGCGAGCACCTTGCTGTTCCGAGCCCCGGCAGCTTGCATCGCGATAGTGTACATGCTCAGAAACTCAGACGGATGATTTTTACCGTCATACTTCTCTGGGACCTTTGGTTTGAACGTGCAGGTAGTGGGCCACAGGAACTGCCGCAGCTCACGGGTAAAAGCTGGGCAAGTTATTGCGTAAGGCAAGTCACCAGAATCTCCTGGCGCAAGCCTGTACGTAGTGGGCCCTGCACGCCTAACAGATTGATGGCGTGCTTCCCGTCACCGCTCAATGCTGGTTCAAGCGTCCTCTTTGAGCCGTTCTTGAAGAACTTGACGTTGGTCATGATGAGCTCGTGGATTAGATGATGCCGTGGATACGTCGTCACGGGCATCGACCCGATGAGCTGGTGACCGCTATCGTCATGGTGGAGGGGAGTGCATCGTGGTTGCAGCACCTCCGATCCTTCCACTACCAGCGTGCGCCGGCTCAATGGACTGGCGCTGCGAAGGACTTGCCTCCTGGTGGCCATCCTTATTGGTGTGGCCAATAAGGCTTTGGATAGCAGCCCTCCACTCTTCTTGCTTCTCCGCAGCAGGAGGAAAGTCGAGGAGCAGCTGTGCTCGTGCCAACGCCTCTGCTCGCGTGGGTGGCAGTGACAAGTGCGAGGAACGGGAGGTTCTCGGACTTCTATCTATGTTAGAAGGAGCTCCATCATGGTTCCGCGGCGTTGCGCTATTTTCACCAACATCTTGGCGTGCATGTCGGCCCTACGCATCTCGAGAATGATGCTGAGGGCTCTTGCCATGGCGACGCCCGGGGTCGCCAATGTTGCGGTGCTGCTTGTCGCGCACGACCTGGGAAGACCGCGGTGCATGCGCCAGCGGGGTCGTCTTCCTACCCTTGGATGTCCCCGCGCCGCTCATAGGCAGCACGGCTCCGTCCTTGGATGCGGCGGTGCGCGGACAGTTGTCGCGGCTGCGGACGATGCCGCTCGCCTGACTCCTGGTGTCGGTGTCAAAACCGGCGGATCTTGGGTAGGGGGTCCTGAACTGTGCGTTTAAGGCTAATGGTAACAGGAGGCGGGGGACATGATGTTTACCCCGGTTCGGGCCCTCTCGATGGAGGTAATACCCTACTTCCTGCTTGATTGATCTTGATGATATGAGTATTACAAGAGTTGATCTACCACGAGATCGCAGAGGCTAAACCCTAGAAGCTAGCCTATGATTATGATTGTTGTTGTCCTACGGACTAAACCCTCTGATTTTTATAGACACCGGAGGGGGCTAGGGTTACACAGAGTCGGTTACAGAGAAGGAGATCTACATATTCGAATTGCCAAGCTTGCCTTCCACGCAAAGGAGAGTCCCACCGGGACATGGGACGAAGTCTTCAATCTTGTATCTGCATAGTCCAACATTCCTGCCAAAGTATATAGTCCGGCTGTCCGAGGACCCCTTAATCTAGGACTCCCTCAGTAGCCCCTGAACTAGGCTTCAATGATGATGAGTCCGGCGTGTAGATTGTCTTCGGCATTGCAAGGCGGGTTCCTTCGCCGAATACTCCATAGAAGATTTTGAACACAAGGATTGTGTCCGGCTCTGCAAAACAAATTCCACATACCACCGTAGAGAGCACAATATTCCACAAATCTAATCTGCTGACAACTTTTTATAGCATGACATCACGCTGCCGCCCGGTCATTATTCAAACCGTTTTTCTCAACCTGCCACCGCACGTATCGCGAGGCGGTTTTATTGGCACGTCTTGTCGAAGCAGCCCTTATGATGGGATTCTCATCAATACGGGTGTGGGTAACCCAACCGTGCCATCAATCGCGGTGCTTGGGGAATAAGAGATTTTAACGGGCAAGTGGGGAGGTGCACAGTTTCTACCGCCTTTTATAAAGAGATAGGGATTCCCCTCTTTCACCCACGCCTTCCTTTTCTTTTACTCATCCATTCTCGCATGCTCGAGCTCCAGCTCCCAAGTTCTCACCTTCTCTGTAAATCCATTCCAAACATGTCCGGAGCGGGAGGCAAGTGGATGGCCTCCTCCGTTACGGAGGAGGACATTACGAAGCTCCGGGAGGCCGGATACTTGTCCGTAGACATCGCGCATCGGCTCCCGGACGCAGGGCAGATCGTCCCTACTCAGGAACCCTACGAGAGAGTTGTGTTTCTTGCCCACTTCGTCCACGGATTGGGATTTCCTCTCCACCCATTTGTCCGCGGGCTCATGTTTTACTATGGGCTAGATTTCCATGATCTGGCTCCCAATTTCATCCTCAACATCTCGGTGTTCATCGTTGTGTGCGAGGCCTTCCTCCGCATCAAGCCCCACGTCGGCCTGTGGCTGAAGATCTTTAGCGTGAAGCCAAAGATAGTGGTCGGGCAGCAAGCGGAGTGCGGAGGTGCCATGGTGGGTAAAATGCCCAATGTGTGGTTTTATATCACCAAGCCGCGCGACTCCAACTGGGCGGCGGCCCCCGGATTTCGATCTGGCATCCCCATGCGGCTTACCTCCTGGAAAAGGAAGGGTCTAGCCTGGGGTGAGCCAGCTCCAGAACTGCGTCAAGAATATGATAAGCAGGAAGATCAAGCTTGTCAACATGGTCCAGGTCATGCTCTTCCGCCGGATCCTCCCGTGTCAAAGACGGGCATTCAATATGTGGGAGTTCGACCCGGCCAAACACCATACGCTGCGAGAGCTCTTCGACACGACGCACAAAGACGTCTGGAAGGTACTGTTCAAGGCCGCCGAGGTACCTCCTCCCGTTACCGAAGATTGCGGGCTCAGCGTAAAGCGCCCCGCCAATCCGGTAAGTTCTCTATGTTTTACAAGATGCTCCTTTCCCCGGTATATTCATGAAAGGAATCTAAGCCTCCACACCAATTTAACAGGACTGGGTGGCGATAGCGAAGCAGATCGACTTCCCAGCTCCACTACCCGCAGACCCAACGACAGCTCTCCTAACGGAGATGCTGTTTCCAGCGCCCTATGCGGTGCCGGAGAAGAAGGCCAAGAAGAAGGCCACGGGGACCAGGAAAGGTCTCCGGCGCAAGGTTGTATCGGACTCATCGTCCGAAGACACCAAGGCGCACTCCTCCAACAAAAACAAGGAGGAGGAAGAGGAAAACCCTCCCCCCCCCCAAACCGAGGGGGACAAGAAAAGGAAGGCCGCCCCGTCTAGGGAGGCCGAAGGGAAGGACCCTCCCTCCAGAACACTCCACAAACCGCCTACAGCGACGAGGAGTGGTTGCCCAGGGCCAAGCCCCTGGCGAAGTCGTAAGTATCCGGATACTATGATACTTCCGGCATGTTTCGCTTTATAGCTTCTTATCATGTTGAACATGATCGTGCAATCCGTCCAAAGCCCGCATCGACTTATCCTCCTCGGATGGGTCTTTGAGCGCATCAACGATGAACAGCGACTCGCTCCCGACGGCCACTACCCCCTGGCCCACGGACGACACTGAGGTGTTGTCCCAGAGGTTACCGGGCCAGGGGGAGACAGTTCTGGAGGCGCCCCAAGGTGAAATCCCCGATGCCGGGCACATGGGGGGGAAGACCCGCATGGATTTGTTGGGTTCTATGGTACAGTGCGTCGACTGCAAATTAAAGTTTCCTATGCGCAGAACAACCAAGAATATGCTACGGGAGATGGATCATAGATTGTTACCACTAGACGCACAGTGCCGTGCAGCGAAAGAAGAGTTGGGGCAGTGCATTCGCGTGGATTGTCTCCTCCTTGTCCGATCTCCCTCAAACAGCCGGTCATCCGATCCCACGTACAAGTTCGCTGGAGCGGCGCAAGTGCACCGCCTATAATGGTATCCGCGCGTACAGGAGGAACACCGTGCGGCAGACTGCTAGGTCCGATCACACAGTCGGCAGCGAGTGCAGGTGGCTATTCGCAACACATGCAAACCCTAGTGACAGCACCGAAGCGATCAATCGCATGAGTGTGCTGCATCTCCACTTTATATATGCGTCTGTCACAGGCTCAATACTTGGGCCTCGCACGGACCCCAAAGCCCAAAGTCTACTCGGTCACGTTCCTAGTCCAGTTCGGATCACATCCCCTTAGGTTCAAGTCGGCTTGGTCACAGTTCGGATCACCTCCGACCTGCACGGTTGGTAGCGGCCTCTAGCAAGGCGTGCCAATCACCAAGCAGACTATGAAGATGGTTAGGAGAACTTGTACAACGTGTCACACTTCTGTTCCCTTTGCCACATGATATATGTTGTCGGGCTCAAGGCGAGACTGTCATCCTTGTGCTAGCCCGACCTCTTTCTCGTTCCAGTGATGCCAACCACAATCTGGATTATCTCATAATCCTTGTCGCATGGCCATGCTTCTCTTGGTCGGATCATACAAGGGGCCCCGAGTATATCTCTCCTGATCGGAGGGGCAAATCCCGGAACCTACCTTTGTAACTACCCAGTCACGGAGTAGCGTTTGGTCGGCCCAAAGCAAGTCTGTCACCATCCCGAGTACATGCGTCAGCTCAGGTCTTAGGACATAGAACGTATGTTGTACTAGAGACTCACATATGACATATCGATGCGTCTCATAGTTGGGCCTGTCCAACTCGGACCTTATCTCGACTCGGATCCGACTACGTCGAATCCGACCAAACCTTTCCAAGTCCATATTATCCGGTTAGCATCCAATGCTCCATGGCTAGTGAGACCAAGCCATCGACGGTGTCATATGCTAGTCTAGTCGGCTGCGCGTCCACACAGCCCTTTCGACTAGGGACCTTTTAGGACAGTCATCATACAATGCATAGTCCCACAAACAAGTCACGTACTTGCTGATACACATCATTGATAATGTCCAAGGACTATCTTTATTCATAAACACATAGGAAATATCATCATACATGTTGCCTCTAGGGCATATCTCCAACAGGATTCTGATGAGGGGGGCCGCAACAAGTTTGGCCCCCAGCCGGATACTACACCGGAACCCCCAGTGGTTCCGGACTCAGGCAGGTAGCCCCTCGCTAAGGGGGCGAGCCTTCTGTGCCGATGACCTCTGTCCAGCCAGAGGCATCGGACAACTTGCTGGAAGCACTTTAGGGCGCTTCCTTTGATGAAGAGCACCGTACTCTTATGAGTATGGTGATTGCGAAGGTTCGGTTCGCCAAAAGTGGATTGACCGAAGCCCGCGCCAGCCTCCTAACAAACTTTGAGGTAAGTAATTAAATTATGAAAGAATATCACAGTATAGACAATAGCCCCTGATGCTCTGTTTGGTGTTCGGAAAGAAAGGCCGAACAGAGGATCAAATAACATCCAGAGGAGTCTAATCATATTATGTCTATGTGAATAAGCAGGCGTCACTGCTGGCTGCTCCCGCCCGTACTGCGGAGGTCTCCGGACTGAAGCGGGACCTGGGGCGGGCCGAGGAAGAGCTCAGCCTCGTGAAGAGGCAGCTCGAGGAGAACAAAGGTAAGTGATACCCCGTCTAAATGTCATATAAAGGAAAAATTGTTGATGCTAATAGAAGCATCAGGAATACAATAGGGGCCACGACTGAAGTGGCGGCCCTTAAGAAGGCATAGTCCGAGGCCGAAGACAAAGCGGCCAAGGAGCTTGCCGAGCACGAGAAGCAGGAGGCTCAGGTTGTCGAGGTCCACCAAGAGCTCCAGGACTTCATCAAAAAATTCGAGTCCTTGGAGCGTCACTCTAAGACGCAAGAGTCCGAACTTGCGAAGGCCCTCAAGAGCATGCAAGACGCCAAGGCCGAAGCCCAAAAGGCCCTCCAGGAGATTCAGGCGGCCAAGAAGATAGCGGCGGGTAAGGCATTCATTATGCAAAGCAAGCATGTGAAGGAGACTTTTCTCTTACTTACCCGAATTCGGAGTTCTCCAGGAGCGTTTGTAGATTTGCCGCGCAGCATATCGGATGCTGCGGAGTTCTAACGTGCCGAAGAAGGGAGCTCGACGGAGAAGTTGTTCTGGTCTCAATATACTGGGACCGAACATCCGATACCCTTGAGCGACCAGCTGAAGCAACTGGTCTAACTGCACAAGGCGGCCGAACTGGCCATGAAGGACTTCATAGTCCAGCTGTGGCCTGGCGAGCCCCTGCCCAGCAGCTACTTCGGCCTTGTAAAGCGGATGGTAAATGCCTATCTGCGGCTTGAAGTCATTAAGCGGTCCGTTTGCATTGAAGGTGCACGCAGGGCCTTGGCCCGTGCAAAAGTGCACTGGGCGAAGATGGACGACGAGAAGCTGGTGACGGAGGGGCCGCCTAAGGGCAAGGAGCATCGCCACCCCGAACAGTATTATAACAATGTCCTGAAGGGTTCCCGCCTTGTGGAGGATGAATGTGCTAAGGATGTAATATTTGAATGAATGTACTCATGTCATCCTGTAATATGAAAACGAGTTCATGTGCGCTATATGACACTTGTTGATTTAAAATATTACCTTCTGTGCGGCCATTTATGAAATCTGAGAGTTGGCCAGTCGTCGGCTTCTGCCCCCATGTAACTAGTACTATGGTGTTCGGGATCAGTATAACACTCTTTATCCAAATTTTTGGTCCTTTTAAGGAGGTGTTTAGCGTAGCGAACAAGGCAATCGGACTATACAACTTTATCACTCTCACTTAGCCATAGAAGTCTACAATTTTAAATTTCGGTGAAGCCCCTAGTATTCGGAAGACCGAACTTAGGGCGCTATGCACGCCTAAATCGGACAAGGCCAATTCCTCGCCCAAAGCGAAAAAAATCTTTAAGGATTTGAGACCTCTCGAACAGCGACCAGCTCTCGCCTTATCATGATAGTCACTTTTCGGCTTTCTCTACTGAGGTGCTCGTCTGGAGAACCGGGACACAATCACAGTAGTTCTCCCTATGCTACCTTAGCCGATATAGCGGAACATAAGGTACCAAAACATAGGAGCCGGGCAAACCCAACTATTGACCCAAGACATGATTCAGAGATGATCCATATAATGCTATAAGTTCGGGGTGCCTCACTATCAGAAGTGTTCGGACTTTTCTTGCCATGTTATGGGGTACACGGAAGCCCCTGGCGAACTGGACGTACCAAAATGTACGGGTGCAATTTGTAATAAACAGTAAAGGAAAAGGATAAAGAAATGTAATAGTAAGCTACGCTGTACATTATTTTCCATTGTTATTTGAATAATACACCGAAGCGTATGCGTACAAGTAGTGCGATAAGTGGAATAGGACTGTTTGACACGTCCTGACCAAGAGCGAGCTGCGTGCGGGTGTGTAAAACAGGTATAACGATCGTTATCAGAGACCACCTGAGGATTCCCTTGTACGCCAAAGCTTCTTGTCTCCTTGGTGTGTCTGTCCCGCTATGGGTCTGATAGTCGGGCTATTGGAAGAGCCTCCTGAAGATAGGGACCTGAAAGGAAAAAGGTGTAAAGATGCACAGATCCTGGTGCGGTCAAACCGCATTGTGGACCATGTCATAGTCATGCCTTCGCCAATGCCCATGGTATTTTGAGTACGTAATTATGTATGCGCGTCACAAATTTCGCCGCTTGACTGGGACTAGGACGGAGGCTGAATTGCTAGTCGAGCTCTGGACGTGCCAGACGATCCTGCTGCAGGGTACTCCAGACTCGCTTGACAGTGTCTGGGTTCTTTATCGTTGAATTGGCGGTCTGCCTTAGAAGGCTGCTTTGTACTTCAGCTGCGAGGGCCGCAGTGTGCTCCTCCGTACAGAGTGAGCGTTCTGTGTTTCCATTTACTGTTATAACCCCGCGAGGTCCTGGCATTTTGAGCTTAAGGTATGCATAATGCGGTACCGCATTGAATCTGGCAAATGCGGTTCATCCGAGCAGTGCATGATAGCCACTACGGAAAGGGACGATATCGAAGATTAACTCCTCGCTTCGGAAGTTGTCTGGAGACCCGAAGATCGCTTTCAATGTGATTGAGCCCGTGCAACAGGCCTCTACACCTGGTATGACACCTTTAAAGGTGGTTTTTGTGGGCTTGATCCTTGAGGGGTCGATGCCCATTTTGCACACTGTATCCTGATAGAACAGGTTCAGGCTGCTGGCACCGTCCATAAGGACTCGTGTGAGATGGAAGCCGTCAACGATGGGGTCGAGGACCAATGCGGCGAATCGCCATGATGGATACTGGTAGGATGGTCCCTGCGATCGAAAGTGATCGGACAAGAGGACCATGGGTTGAACTTTGGGGCGATTGGCTCTATCGCATAGACGTCCCTTAATGCACGCTTCCATTCCCGCTTAGGAATATGGGTTGCGTATATCATATTCACCATTTTCACCTGGGGTGGAAATTTCTTCTGTTCTCCTGTGTTCGGTGGCCGGGGCTCCTTGTCGTCATCGTTGTGCAGCCCCTTTTCCTTGTTTTTGGCATTCAACTTGCCGGCCTGTTTGAACACCCAACATTCTCTATTGGTGTGGTTGGCTAGTTTATCGGGAGTGCCGTGAATTTGACACGAGCGATCAAGTATGCGGTCCAAACTAGACGGGCCCGGATTGTTTCTTTTGAATGGCTTTTTCCGCTGACCGGACTTGGAGCCACTGAATCCGGCATTGACTGCCGTGTCTTCGGCGTTGTCGCCATTGTTGCGACGCTTGTGTCTATTGTGTCGTGGCTTGCCATTGCTATCTCTGGCATCTGAATTGTCAGAGTTTCTTGGTGTGATGTTGCTACGAGCCAGCCAGCTGTCCTCGCCCACGCAAAAGCGGGTCATGAGTGTCGTGAGGGCTGCGATGGACTTCGGCTTCTCTTGGCCGAGGTGTCGAGCGAGCCATTCGTCATGGATGTTATGCTTAAAGGCTGCTAAGGCTTCGGCATCCAGACAGTCGACAATGTTCTTTTTAGTTAGGAACCGAGTCCAGAATTTCCTGGCTGACTCTCCGGGCTGTTGGGTTATGTGACTTAAGTCATCAACATCCGGTGGTCGCACGTAAGTGCCCTGGAAGTTGTCAAGGAATGCGTCTTCCAGGTTCTCCCAACTGCCAATGGAGTTTGCTGGCAGGCTATTCAGCCAATGCCGAGCCGGTCCTTTGAGCTTAAGTGGGAGGTACTTGATGGCATGTAGATCATCGCCGCGGGCCATGTGAATGTGGAGGAGAAAATCTTCAATCCATACCACGGGGTCTATTGTGCCATCATATGGTTCAATGTTCACGGGTTTAAACCCTTTTGGGAATTCATGATCCATTACTTCATCAGTGAAGCATAGGGGGTGTGCGGCACCTCTATGCCAGGCTACATCACGACGCAGTTCAAATGAGTCTGGTCTGTTGTATTCGGCCCGGCCGGATTTGTGTTTAGTGTATCTGGCATGACGGTCATCATCACGCGTTGTGGCGCGCCCCCGTGATCCGTAGATCGATCTTGACTGTCCTGCTTTGTTTTCCGATACGTCTCGTAGCTCCTTCATGTAGCCCCAAGCCTTAGTGTTCTTGTTTGATTGGCGATGGGGTGCGGGCTAAAGTCCGGGCTGATACGCCGCTTTGTCCCGGCCACGAGGTGGCCGGTCAGCCGCAACGTGCGCTGGTAGTGTGGGTTTTAATGCCTCCTCCTCGAGTTGAGATAGCAACTTGCGCTTTGGGTAACTTTTGGTTGGGCGCTCGAGTCCGTATTCCTCGGCTGCCAGGACCTCAGTCCATCTATCAGTTAGCAGATCTTGATCAGCTTGAAGCTGTTGCTGCTTCTTCTTTAGGCTTTTTGCAGTGCCTATAAGCCGGCGCTTGAAGTGCTCCTGCTTGATGGGGTCCTCAGGCACGATGAATTCTTCATCGCCAAGTCTCACTTCATCTTTAGATAGATGCATGTAATTATCATCCTCTGATTCTCCATCTGTTGCTTGTTCCTTAGGGCTAGCTTGCCCATCTTCTTGCTTGGCCTGCTCGAAGCCTGGCTGGGCAGGATTGTTTTCATCTTCGGCACCATCCGGATTGCTATCATCTCTTGTGCCGGTATCACTATTTTTGCTATGACGGGGCTTAGAGCGGCGCCTATGACGCCGGTGCCTAGATTGCTTTTCCAAGGGATTATCCTTCATAGCCTCATCTCCATTACTTTCTTTGGGGGTGTCCACCACATATATATATGATATGATGAGGTGGCTGTCCAGCGCCCTGTGGGCGGTGGTTTCTGTTCTTCTCCTGCATCGTCGTCCATACCGTCGATGTCTTTAGAGTCGAAGTCAAGCATGTCGATTAAGTCATCGACAGTGGCTATTACGTGGGTGGTGGGTGGGGAACGAATTTCTTCGTCGTCCGCTTCCCACTCCAGCCGGACATAGTTTGGACAAGAGCCTCCTAACAAGGAGAGAGACTTCAATGAATCTAGCACTTCGCCCAAGGGCGAGTGCTGAAAGATATCCGCGGAGGTGAACTCCATGATTGGTGCCCAATCAGATTCAATAGGCACGGATGCACGCAGTTCAGAGCCTGTAGCCGGAGACGAGTCCGAGGGTCCGATGACACTGGCCTCATAGGAGGTGGGGTTAGTGTTCGGCTCTATCACCGCTGGGGGTGCGGCCTCCTTTGCGGGGTCCATCCACCCGTCCTCGAATGGCGCGATATGCTCTAGATTGATTCTCAGGGCTGCCGCATGCGCGATATCTCGAACACTGTCCGACGGCAGATCTAAGTCATCCTTGTTGTGACTATTCGGAGCACCTGACATGGGTTAGAATCCATCGAGGATCAAGTCTCCGTAGATGTCGGCAGTATGGTTCAAGCTTCCAAACCTGACCTGATGGCCAGGGGTGTAACTATCGATCTGCTCCAGATGGCCAAGCGAGTTGGCCCGCAGTACGAAGCTGCCGAATATGAAGATCTGTCCGGGGAGGAAAACCTCACCCTAGACCGCGTCATTGAAGACGTTTGAAGAAGCCATCAAGCCTTATTGTGACGACACAGTGGAACTCTCAATGAAAGCACCAATGTCGGTGTCAAAACTGGCGGATCTCGGGTAGGGGGTCCTAAACTGTGCGTCTAAGGCTACTGGTAACAGGAGGCGGGGGAAACGATGTTTACCCAGGTTCGGGCCCTCTCGATGGAGGTAATACCCTACTTCCTGCTTGATTGATCATTATGATATGAGTATTACAAGAGTTGATCTACCACGAGATCGTATAGGCTAAACCCTAGAAGCTAGCCTATGATTATGATTGTTGTTGTCCTACTGACTAAACCCTCCGGTTTATATAGACACCGGAGGGGGCTAGGGGTTACACAGAGTCGGTTATAGAGAAGGAGATCTACATATCTGAATTGCCAAGCTTGCCTTCAACGCAAAGGAGAGTCCCACCCGGACACGGGATGAAGTCTTCAATCTTGTATCTTCATAGTCCAACAGTCCGGCCAAAGTATATAGTCCGGCTGTCCGAGGACCCCTTAATCCAAGACTCCCTCACCTGGTACCAGAATGGCGTGGGTGATCTTGATATCCACCGCCACCAGCGTCTATCCCGTCGCCCGTCTGTGTTGGCACGGGGAGATCGGCTCCAGACGAACCGATCACCGTGATCGTCTTCTTCTTGGGAGCCATGGTGATGAAGAAACTGACGCGCTAACTGCTGGACCAGGTTTGCACCACCTCTCCCCCTACCTGACATGCCAAAAATGACGGGAAAATGACACCTATGGGATCATGTGGATCCCTTCTATGGTTGGAAGGGAGAGAGGGGTGCGAAAGAGCAGGTCCAGCGATCAACACGATGGATTTTTACCCTATTTCGGACCGCTGAGAAGCGTAAAACCCTAGTCCAGCTTTGAGTGTATATCTAGTGTTCTTGGGCTTCGACTAGCTGATATGCATCCCCAGTCCAAAAGTTTGAATACTTCTCGAGTACGCCTTGGGCCTCCTTTTATACTAAGGTCCTACCATAGTGGCGAATAGGCACACAGGAGGTGTAAAGAGGCTACAATGTCCGTGCTTATCATTGACATTATAGGACAAACACACTAAATGCGCTGCTTATGTGCCCCCCTAACTTTATTGGGGACAAAAACAGAACCCGTCCCGTCCGTCTCCGCCTCACCCCATCTTGACATGCATCCAGGATGACGCGGCATGCAGTGCCAAGCTGACTTGCTAGCCACTGCGCTAGAGCGATTGCAGGATCTTCACGAAGATCTACATGCCACCATGCAGGTGCTTGTCTAGTTGGCAGGCTGGTCGCTGTGCTGGAATGGTCGCAGGGTGGCGGAACCTTGTCGTGCACAAGCCTCGCTGTGGCTTCATAGTCGTCCCCGGCAAGAGTCTTGCCGGGGCCCTCACGGTCGTCCCCGGCAAGAGCCTTGCTGGGGATTTCATTTTCCGGTCTTCACGAAGATCTGCATGCCACCAGTCTTTAGAAAATCTGCATGCTACTATGCATGTGCCCCTGAGTCTTAGTCTTGATGTTGTCAATGGTGTCAGAGATCTCAACCTCAAGGGTGGTGGTCCTGTCAGTGCTTCGCAAGCCGGCCCAACAAGCGTCTTGCCGGGGCTTCGCAAGCCTCCCCGGCAAGGATCTTGCCGAGGCTTCGCAAGCCACCCCGGCAAGGATCTTGCCGGGGGTCTAGCTTGTCTTCTGCTCTCTATTTACTGGCTTGGATGCCACCTTGGTCGTCTTGTATTTTGCCTTTAACTGGCCCATCGAGCCTTGCCATAGGTGCGGCTACAACTGCTAGTGCACAAGTAAGGGGTACAAAAAGGCCCAGACTTATGTACACCGACAATATATATAATTTTTGGCCTCGTGAAGGAGAAAGAATCGCTCTAGCTTGGGGGAGGCTCAAGTCAATGTTATATTCATGCCCCAATCATGAGCTCTCAAGAGAAATTATTATTCGGAATTTTTATGATCGGCTTTTTCGTAATGATCAATCCATGCTCGATACTTCTTGTAATGGTTCTTTTATGAAGAAGACTATTGAATTCCGGTGGGATATTTTGGAAATAACTAAACGCAACTCTGAATATTGGGAACTCGATGGAGGTGAAGATTCAGGTATTGAACCTAAGTTTGATTGTGTTAAATCTTTTATGAATGCCGATGCTTTTCAAAAGTTTAGCACTAAATATGGACTTACTCTGAGATAGTATCTTCCTTTTGTGAATCTTTTGCTACTCATGTGGATCTCCCTAAGGAGAAGTGGTTTAAATATCATCCACCTATTAAAGAAGAAGTTAAAGAACCGGTAAAAGCTAAAGAAGAAACTATCATTTACAATGTTGATCCAGTTGTTCCCATTCCTTATATTGAAAAACCACCTTTCCCTATTAGGATGAAGGAACATGCTAAAGTTTCAACTGTGGTTAACAAATGTTATGTTAGAACACCGAAACCAACTGAACAAATTGGAGTTGAACCTAGTGTAGCTATGATTAAAGATCTCTTAGTCGACAATATTTATGGGCATGTTGTTTACTTCTGTGATGAAGCTTCTAGAATTGCCAAATATGATGAAAAGGATAAACATAGACCAGTTGTTGGCATGCCTGTGGCCTCAGTTAAGATAGGAGATCATTGTTATCATGGGTTATGTGACCTAGGTGCTAGTGTGAGTGCTATTCCTTTTTCCTTATATGAATAAGAATGAAATAGCACCTGTTGAAATAGAAGAAATAGATGTCACTATTAAACTTGCCAATAGAGATATTATATCACTGATTGGGATTCTTAGAGACGTTGCGTCTTGTGTGGAAAAATAAAATACCCTACTAATTTTCTTGTTCTTGGTTCCCCACAAGATGATTTTTGTCCCATTATCTTTGGTAGACCTTTCTTGAACATCATCAATGCCAGAATAGATTGTAAGAAACAAACTATTGGTGTTAGCTTTGGTGATGAATCTCATGAATTTAATTTTTCCAAGTTTAGTAGACAACCTCATAAGAAAGATTTGCCTAGTAAGGATGAAATTATTGGTCTTGCTTCTATTGTTGTACCTCCTATTGATCCTTTGGAACAATATTTGCTAGACCATGAAAAGGATTTGCATATGCGTGAAAGAAATGAAATAGATAGAATCTTTTTTGAACAACAACCTCTGCTTAAACATAATTTGCCTATTGAAACTCGAAGAGGTCCTCCTCCACCTAAAGGTGATCCTGTGTTTGAATTAAAACAATTGCTAGACACTTTGAAATATGCTTATCTTGATGAGAAAAAGATATATCCTGTTATTATTAGTGCTAACCTTTCAGAACATGAAGAAGAGAGATTATTGAAAGTTCTAAGGAAGCACAGAGCTGCTATTGGATATACTCTTGATGATCTTAAGGGCATTAGTCCCACTCTATGTCAGCACAAGATTAATATGGAACCTGATGCTAAACCTGTTGTTGATCACCAATGTCGGTTAAATCCGAAGATGAAAGAAGTGGTAAGAACGGGAATATTGAAACTTCTGGAAGCAGGTATAATCTATCCTAGAGCTGATAGTAGATGGGTAAGTCCTGTTCATTGTGTCCCTAAGAAGGGAGGTATTACTATTGTTCCTAATGATAAGAATGAGCTCATTCCACAAAGAATTTTCACATGCTATAAGATGGTAATTGATTATATAAATTAAACATAGCATCTAGAAAAGATAATTACCCTCTGCCTTTTATTGATCAAATTTTAGAAAGATTATCTAAGCACACACATTTTTACTTTCTTGATGGATATTCTGGTTTTTCACAAATACCTGCTTCACAACCTGATCAAGAAAAGACCACTTTTACTTGTCCTTTTGGAACTTATGCTTATAGACATATGCCTTTTGGTTTATGTAATGCACCTGCTACCTTTCAAAGATGTATGACTGCTCTATTCTCTGATTTTTGTGAAAATATTGTTGCGGTTTTCATGGATGACTTTTCTGTTTATGGGAAGTCTTTTGATGATTGTTTAAGCAATCTTGATCGAGTTTTGCAGAGATGTGAACAAACAAATCTTGTCTTGAATTTCTGAAAGAGGCATTGAAGTGGACCAGGCCAAGGTTGATGCAATTGAGAAAATGCCATGTCCGAAAGATATCAAAGGTATTCATAGTTTCCTTGGTCATGCTGGTTTCTATAAGAGGTTTATCAAAGACTTTTCTAAAATTTCTAGGCCTCTTACAAATCTTTTGCAAAAGGATATTCCCTTTGTGTTTGATGATGATTGCTTAGAAGCCTTTGAAACACTAAAGAAAGCCTTAATTACTGCACTTGTTGTTCAACCACCTGATTGGAACTTGCCTTTTGAGATTATGTGTGATGCTAGTGATTATGCTATTGGTGCTGTTCTAGGTCAAAGAGTTGATAAGAAACTAAATGTTATTCATTGTGCTAGTAAAACTCTAGACAGTGCTTAACAAAATTACCCTACTACTGAAAAAGAATTCTTAGCAGTGGTGTTTGCTTGTGGTAAATTCAGATCTTACATTGTTGATTCTAAAGTGACTATAAAATATCTTATGGAAAAGAAAGATGCTAAACCTAGACTCATTAGGTGGGTTCTGCTGCTATAAGAATTTGATTTGCATATCACTGATAGGAAAGGGGCAGAGAACCCCGTAGTTGATAACTTTTCTAGGCTTCAAAATATTCTTGATGACCCACGACCTATTAATGATAGCTTTCCTGATGAACAATTAGCTGGAAGAAATGTTTCTAATAGTACACCTTGGTATACTGACTATGCTAATTATATTCTTGCTAAATACATACCACCTAGCTTCACATACCAACAAAGGAAAAAAAATTCTTCTATGATTTAAGACATTACTTTTGGGATGACCCACATCTTTATAAAGAAGGACTAGATTGTATTATTAGAAGTTGTGTACCTGAGCATGAACAGGAACAAATCCTATGGAAATGTCACTCTTAAGCTTATGGAGGACATCACGCGGGAGATAGAACCGCTCATAAGGTATTGCAATCTGGTTCTTATTGGCCTACTCTCTTCAAGGATGCTTGTAAGTTTGTCTTGTCTTGTGATGAATGCCAAAGAATAGGTAATATTAGTAAGCGTCAAGAAATGCCTATGAATTATTCACTTGTTGTTCAACCATTTGATGTTTGGGGATTTGATTTCATGGGACCCTTTCCTTCCTCTAATGGGTATACACATATTTTGGTTGCTGTTGATTATGTTACTAAGTGGGCAGAAGCTATTCCAACCAGTAGTGTTGATCACAACACCTCTATGAAAATGCTAAATGAAGTTATTTTCCCAAGGTATGGAGTCCCTAGATATTTAATGATTGATGGTGGTTCACAGTTTATTCATGGTGCATTCCGTAAAATTCTTGCTAAGTATCATGTGAACCATAGAATTGCATCACCTTATCATCCTCGGTCTAGTGTTCAAGTTGAACTTAGCAATAGAGAAATAAAACTAATCTTACAAAAGACTGTTAATAGGTCCCAGAAGAATTGGTCTAAGAAACTAGATGATGCACTTTGGGCTTATAGAATAGCTTATAAAAAATCCTATGGGTATGTCTCCATATAAAATGGTTTATGGAAAAGCTTGTCATTTGCCTCTTGAGTTAGAACATAAAGCATATTGGGAAATTAAAGAACTCAATTATGATTTCAAACTTGCTGGTGAAAAGAGACTATTTGATATTATCTCATTAGATGAATGGAGAACCCAGGCTTATGAAAAAGCAAAGTTATTCAAAGAAAAAGTTAAAAGATGGCATGACAAAAGAATCCAAAAGCGTGAGTCTAGAGTTGGAGAATATGTTCTTTTGTACAATTCTCGTTCCAGATTCTTTGCAGGAAAGCTCCTCCCCAAATGGGAAGGACCCTATATCATCGAGGAGGTCTATCGATCCGGAGCTATCAAAATAAATAATGCCAAAGTTACTAACCCGAAGGTTGTCAATGGGCAACAAATAAAACATTATATCTCAGGTACGCCCATTTACGTTGAAAGCAATATCATCCAAACTTTGACACCAGAAGAACACATAAAGGAAACCTTCCGGAACACACCGGAATCATGAAAAAAGGGAGGTACGTGATACGGTAAGTAAATGGACTCCGAAAAATCCACAAAAATATTTTTTGTCAGTTTTGGAATATTTAAAAAATTAGGAAAATAAGAAACTTCCAGGAAGGGACTGATGGAGTCCTGGACTAAGGGGTCCTCAGACAGCCGGACTATATACTTTGGCCGGACTGTTGGGCTATGAAGACACAAGATAGAAGACTTCATCCCGTGTCCGGATGGGACTCTCCTTTGCGTGGAAGGCAAGCTTGGTGATTCGTATATGTAGATTCCTTTATCTGTAACCGACTTTGTACAACCCTAGTCCCCCCGGTGTCTATATAAACTGGAGGGTTTAGACTTCTAGGGTTAGAGTCACAATCATCATAACCTCATAGGCTAGACTTCTAGGGTTTAGCCATTACGATCTCGTGGTAGATCAACTCTTGTAACAATCATATTCATCAAGATCAATCAAGCCGGAAGTAGGGTATTACCTCCATAGAGAGGGCCCGAACCTGGGTAAACATTGTGTCCCCCGCCTCCTATTACCATTAGCCTTAGATGCACAGTTCGGGACCCCCTACCCGAGATCCGCCAATTTTGACACCGACATTGGTGCTTTCGTTTAGAGTTCTGCTGTGTCGTCGAAGATAGGCTTGATGGCTCCATCAATCGTCTACGGCAATGCAGTCCAGGGGGAGATCTTCCTCCCCGGACAGATCTTCATATACGGTGGCTTCGCATTGCGGGCCAACTCGTTTGGCCGTCTAGAGCAGATCGATAGCTACGCCCCTGGCCATCAGGTCAGATTTGGAAGCCTGAATTTTGTGGCCGATATCCGTGGAGACTTGATCTTCGACGGATTCTTGCCCGTGACAGCTGTCCTTGGCCACCACGATGAACATGACCTAGATCTATCATCTGTCCACACATAGGAGATAGCGCCTATGACCGCCCTGGCCCTAGAACCGGAGCAGACTGTCATCCGATGATGGGAAGCTCAACCCCTCCACGAAGGCCGCAGACTTAGCGGCGCTCAAGCCGCACACAGATCCAACATCAGGCTGGGCTTGTGTTACCGGAACCTCGGACTCGTCTTCGGCCATAGGCTCCGGACCGCGTGCATCCGCTTCCATCGAACCTGATTGGGCGCCGGTCTTAGAGTTCAGCTCCGCGGACATTTTCCAGCACTCGCCTTTTTGCGACGTGTTAAGCTCATTAAGATCCCTCTCCTTGTCAGGGAACTCTTGGCCGAACTATGTCCGGCTTGAATGGGAAGTGGAGGATGAAGAAACTCGTTCCCCACCCACCACCCACTTTATAGCCACTGTCGATGACTTAACCGACATGCTTGACTATGACCTCGAAGACATCAACGGTATGGATGACGATGCCGGAGAGGATCAGGAACCACTGCCTACAGGGTGTTGGACAACCACCTCCTCATATGACATATACATGGGGGATACACCCAAAGAAAATAACGGCGACGATGAAAATCCAATCGAGGACAAACCTCCAGAGATACAGCCGAAGCGCCGACGTCAACGGCGCCGCTCCAAGCCACGCCATAGTAAAAACAACAATACCATCACAGAAGAGGACAACACTCCAGACGGTGCTGAAAACAATGACGACCCCGTTGAGCCGACCTCCGAGCAGGAGGAACGGGAGGGTGGACAAGTCAGCCCTGGCGAACAGGCCATGAACGAAGACTCGAAGGATAGCAACTACCTTCCGCTCTCTGAGGACGAGGTTAGCCTCGGTGACGAAGATTTCATCGTGCCTGAAGACCCGCCGAACAGGAATGCTTTAAGCATCAGCTAATTTCCACTGCAAGAAGCCTAAAAAAGAAGCAGCAACAACTTCAAGCTGATCAAGACCTGCTCAATGAAAGATGGACTGATGTCCTGGCAGCCGGGGAATACGGCCCCGAGCGCCCAACCAAAAGCTACCCGAAGCGCAAACTGCTACCACAATTCGATGACGAGGCGCTGGAGCCCGTCCTACCAAGGTACAATACGGCTGACCGACCACCACGTGGCCGGGACAAAGCGGCACCTCAAGCCGAACACCAACCCGCATTGCCTCGCTGAACAAACAGAAATACAACAGCTTGGGGATATACACACGACCTGCGACACGATTTGGAAAAGAGGCAGGTCAGACAAGATCAATCTATGGATCATGGGGGCATGCCTTGACCCGTGATGATGACCATCTGGCTGAACGCAACAAACACAACCACGTCCGGGCCGAAACCCGCAGACGAGCCCCATCCGAGTTACGTCACGACTTGGCCCGATATAGAGGCGCCGCACACCCCCTTTGCTTCACTGATGAAGTAATGGGACATGATTTCCCAGAAGGGTTTAAACCCATAAACATCGAATCATATGATGGCACAACAGACCCCGTGGTGTGGATTGAGGATTTTCTTCTCCACATTCATATGGGCCGCGACGATGATCTTCACGCCATCAAATACCTCCCGCTCAAACTCAAGGGACCAGCTAGATACTGGTTAAACAATCTGCCCGAGAACTCCATTGGCAGCTGGGAGGAATTGGAGGGCGCCTTCCTCAACAACTTCCAAGGCACATATGTCGGACCTCCGGATGCCGATGACCTAAGTCATATAATCCAACAGCCCGGAGAGTTAGCTAGGAAATTCTGGACTCGGTTCCTAGATAAAATGAACTAGATCGTCGACTGTCCAGACATCGAAGCCCTAGCGACCTTTAAGCACAGCATCCGCGATGAATGACTGGCCAGACACCTCGGCCAGGAAAAACTGAAGTCCATGTCAGCCCTTAGGGCACTCATGACCCGCTTTTGTGCGGGCAAAGACAGCTGGCTAGCCCGTAGCAACAACAATACAAGCGAACCTGGCACTTCTGAAGCTAGAAACAGCAACGGCAAGCCTCAACGCAATAGACATAAGCGTCGAAACAATGGTGATAGTACCGAAGACATGGCGGTCAATGCCTTATTCAGCGGATCTAAGTTCGGTCAGCAGAAGAAGCCATTTAAAAGAAACAATTCGGGCCCGTCCAGTCTGGACCGCATACTCGATCGACCATGCCAAATCCATGGCACTCCGGATAAACCAGCCAATCATACCAACAGGGAATGTTGGGTTTTCAAACAGACCAGCAAGTTAAATGCCGAGAATAAGGAGAAAGGGTCGCAAAGCAAGGACGATGAAGAGGAACCCCGACCACCGAACACAGGGGGATAGAAGAAATTCCCCCCCCCCCCCAAGTTAAAACGGTGAACATGATATACGCCACCCATATCCCCAAGAAGGAGCGCAAGCGTGCACTCAGGGATGTCTACGCGATGGAGCCAGTCGCCCAAAAATTCAACCCATGGCCCCCCTGTTCGATCACCTTCGATCGCAGGGACCATCCGACTAGTATCCGTCAAGGCGGTTCAGCCGCACTGGTCCTTGACCCAGTTATTGACGGATTCCACCTTATGCGAGTCCTCATGGATGGTGGCAACAGCCTGAACCTGCTCTATCAGGATAGAGTGCACAAAATGGGTATCGATCCCTCAAGGATCAAGCCCACAAAAACCACCTTTACAGGTGTCATACCAGGTGTAGAGGCCGGCTGTACGGGCTCAATCACACTGGAAGTCCGAATAATTTCTGAAGTGAAGAGTTAATCTTTGATATCATCCCCTTCCGAAGTGGCTATCATGCACTGCTCGGACGAACCGCATTCGCTTGATTCAATGGGGTGCCTCACTATGCCTACCTCAAACTCAAGATGCTTGGACCTCGTGGTGTTATAACAGTCAATGAAAATACGGAGCACACCCTCCATACCGAGGAGCACACCGCGGCCCTTGCGGCAGAAGTACAGAGTAGCCTTCTTAGGTAGAACCTCAATTCGGCAGTAAAGCCCCCGGACATCGTCAAGCGAGTCCAAACTACACTGCAGTAGGACCGTCTAGCTCGTCCAGAGCTCAACTAGCAATTCGGCCTCCATCCCAGTCCCAATCAAGCGGTGAAACTTGTGTCGTGCGTACATAACTACGCACTTAAAGTACCATGGGCAGGTACAGAGGCACAGCTAGAACGCGGTCCACAATGTGGCTCAACCGCCTCTGGATCCGCATTCCTTCATTTTTTCTCTTTCTTCCAGGTTTTTCTCTTCTTGAGGCTTTTTTCTGATAACCTGATCATCGGACCCATCACGGGACGTATACACCAAGGAGGCAAGGAGCTTTGACGTACAAGGGAATCCCCAGGTGGTCTCTGTTAATGATCGTTATACCTGTTTTACATACCCGCACGCAGATCGCTCTTGGTCATGGCATGTCAAATAGCCTTATTTTCTTATTGCATTGCTTGTAAAAATACGCCTTGACGTATCAATCAAATTACAATGGAAAATAGTTTGCCGCTCAATATTTGTGGCGTCAACTTATTACTTGATTCTTTCCTTGTTTTGTATTTATTACTTCTTGCACCCATACACTCTGGGACGTACTACTTTAACAGGGGCTCCATCACGCCCCACAATACGACAATAAAGTCTGAACACTTTTACAGTATAGTTCGGCACCCCGGACTTATAGCATTATATGCACCGGCTCTGAATCATGTCTTTGGTCAATAGTTGGGTTGCCCGACTCCTGTGCTTACTACCTTACGTTCCGCTATATCGGCTAGGGTAGTAAAGGGAGAACTACTACGATTGTGTCCCGGTTCTTTCGGACGAGCACCTCAGTAGAGAAAGCCAAAAACTGACTGTCATGATGCGGCGAGAGCTGGTCAGCTGATCAAGAGGTTTTTCAAATCCTTAGAGATTTTTTCCACTTTATGCGAGGAATCAGTTTTTATCCGATTAGGCGTGTATAGCGCCCCAACTTCGGTCTTCCAAATACCAGGGGCTTCGCCAAAATTTTCATTGTCAAACTACTATGGCTAAGTGAGGGTGATAAAGCCTTATAGTCTGATTTCCTTGTTCGTTGTGTTTAACACCTCCTTTAAGGACCAAAATTTGGAGTGAAGTGCATTTATATTTATCCCGAACACCCCCGTACTATCTACATGGGGGCAGAAGCCGACGACTGGCCAACTCTCAGATTTTCATAAACGGCTGCACAAGAGGTAAAATTTTAACAAGCATTATATTACATAACGACCTTGTTTCATATTACAGGATAGGATAACATGAATGTTTTCGTGGGAATATAACATCCTTCGCACATTGCTCCACCACAAGGCGGGATCCCTGTAGGACACTATTAAAACATAGCTCGGGTCGGCGGTGCTCCTTGCCCTTAGATGGCCCCTCGGTCATCAGCTTCTTGGCATCCATCTTCGCCCAGTGCACCTTAGCGTGGGCAAAAGGCCATCTGCGCACCTTCAATGCAGATCGACCACTTTATAACTTCAAGTCGTGGGCAGGCACTCACAAGCCGCTTCACGAGTCTGAAGTAGCGGCTGGGCATGGGTTCGGCAGGCCATAGCCGGACTATTAGGTCCTTTGTGGCTAGTTCGGCTGCCTTGTGCAGCTCGACCAACTGCTTTAGCTGGTCGCTAAAGGGCACTGGATGTTCTGGTCCAAGGTATTGAGACCAGAACAACTTCTCCGTAGAGCTCCCTTCTTCGGCTCGATAGAACTCTACAACATCTGATATGATGCACAGCAGATCTGCAAACACCCCTGGAGAGCTCCAAATCCAGGTAAGTAAAAGGAATGTTTCCTTCACATACTTGCTTTGCATAATGAAAGCCTTACCCGCCATAGTCTTCTTGGCCGCCTGGAGTTCCTGGAGGGCGCCCTGGTCTTCGACTCGGGCATCTTGTGCGCTCTGGCCGGCCTTGGCAAGTTCGTACTCTTGAGTCTTAGAATCACGATCCAAGGACTCATACTTCTTAACGGCGTCCTGGAGCTCTTGCTGGACCTCGCTGACCCGGGCCTCCTGCTTCTCGCGCGCGGCGCGTTCCTTGGCCGCTTTGTCCTCGGCCTCGGCTAACACCTTCTTGAGGGCCGCCACCTCGGTCGTGGCCCCTAATAAAGTTCATGACACTTTAGTCAGCACGAACCATTCATCCTCCCTAAATATACACGCAGGTTACTACATGCCTTTGCTTTTCTCCAGTTGCTCCTTCACGAGGCTGAGCTCTTGCTCGGCCCACTCCAGATTCTGCTTCAGTCCGAA